>NW_020271327.1:2279435-2475526 GCF_002803265.2 Melanaphis sacchari | reverse complement strand
TAGTTACGTATTGCTATTCCTTTATTTCGTCTCCGAAGTATTATAATATTATTGTTCTTCGATGTATTATCTTCCGATCGTATTTTGAGTCGCGATTATTATTATCTCTGAGCCTTAGTTTTAAGTAGTACTTGTTGGTATACATACGTTAACATTTGTATATATTTTGTTAACGTCATAAAGATCATTGTCTTGTATTTTGTTGGTGCCTTATCCAGCAGGCCCTGTTGATACGAGCACACATACATCACTACTCAACAACCGCCATCCTGCAAGAACAACAGCAGCGCGTCGGGTTTTGCGTGAGCTCCGCTTGCGCTACGCACTACCTACACGTCCCCTTGGTCTAGTGTGCAGCCGTATCTCGCACAACAACAAAGTAACATATACACAATTATATAAAATTATAGATATTTATTAATCGGTAAACGTCAGAGATTAAATTAAATTCCATCAGTGACGGACTATTATTATTGTATGGAAAAATAACCGTTTATACCCATTTACATACAGCTTTTTGTTGAGTTTTCGTTTAAATTAATTTATTATTATTATTATTATTATTATTTACGATGACGGATAACTCTTCGTCCGTTTGACGCCATCATCTAACCATGTCACTGTCCCGCCACTCCAGGCTCAAACGACTAGTGACCACTATATACAATATCAGTTATATATATTTATTGTGCGGTATGATATCGAACAAATAAAATCCGTTTTACCATTGAATGGTTAAATCTACGACACGAAATTATATTTACAATTGCTTTTTTTTTTGAAAAAAATGTAATATTTCCCTTCCCTCTAACTGATTACCATGTGCCATGATATATTATGATACGTATTGGGTACGTAAAAATTCTTTTGAATCTCACGCGTAACTATATAAATATATAATAGTCTCCCTGCAGTCCCAATTCCGTAGTCTTTGTCGGAAAAATAAACGCATCATCGAAAGCGTTGCGCCCAAAACACAATACGATTTTAGACCAGCCCAGTGTACCCACAAAGGAACTATGTATTATTATATCTACGAACCTACCAGTGATTAATCAATCACTATATACTATATGCACATAGTATAGGTGGTGTATTTGTAAATTGATTTTAAGTTACCTATTTATACGTTCTAGTTGCACAGTGTACAAAAAATAAAACTAACTATTTCTGATGACATGATCGTATTAATTATATGTATTCTGCATACCTAGATCAATTGACTTAAAATTAAATTAAAATCATTTTTTATTGAAATAGCCAAAACCATTTGACTAAACGTCATATAAATTAGAACTTGAATTAAAACGAGTTGATCAACTATAAGTTTTTACTAAAATTTACCTCCGTTGATAAAATAGTGACGTATTTATTTGAAAATAATATTTTACGTTGTTTTTTAAGTTACAAAATCTCTAAATTTAATGAGTAACCATAAATAAATAATATCTTATTATTTTTATAAGAAACTACTAGTATTATAGGCAGATTGTACAAGTCTTACAATGCATTCTATTGATATATTGTA
The DNA here is from genome assembly GCF_002803265.2 of Melanaphis sacchari. Classification (NCBI taxonomy): domain Eukaryota; kingdom Metazoa; phylum Arthropoda; class Insecta; order Hemiptera; family Aphididae; genus Melanaphis; species Melanaphis sacchari. Next base: position 2,473,998 of record NW_020271327.1, on the reverse strand, counting down.
GTGCAAAACGCGGTTCAAAAGTGCTTTTTGCGATTAACGGCTTTTTATATTTTTAATATAAAAAACGTCAATAATAAATAAAACAATAAGATTTAAATATAAAATAAGTATAAATTAAAAAAAATAAAAATATTGCTAATATAATATTTTAGGGTAACAATACGTCCTGTTTTATTCAGTCTAGTGTTCCTGTTTTTTTTTTTCAATCAAAATTAAATAGGACTCATAAGTCCCATTTTAATCTTGTTTTTTTAATATTTTTATATTTGTTTAAAAAGTGAGTTTCACGATTAATTTATAAAAACGTCGTCTTTAATGAATCTACTTTAGATATTTTTATCCATTGAATCTAATGATTTTCAAACTTTATATTTTAGTAAGGGTATTTATATTCCCCGAAATTACGACGATGTTGATTGTCGATAAGAACAATATATCGTTGTTACTTGATAAAATAGATGTTAATCATATTCTTAAAAATAAAACTAAAATATTTATTACCAAGTATACAAGGTGATTGGAAAAGTATAAAATTATTTTTAACTATGAATTTATTTTAGAATATATCTTTTTTCATTTTAAAATCTACTTTAAAATTATTTATATAATTATTTAAGAATCTGTTTGATTATTATTTTCAAATAGTTAAATAACACATAAGATAAACTCGGTAAAATAAGTTTCAGAGTTTGGATCGCAGGTGTTGACTCATAGTCGACAGTATGTTTTAACGTAAAAATATACGATATATTATTAATGTATATAATTATTGTTAAAAATTATTTCAAAAATTATTCTTGTAAGGAATCTTACGATTTTCTCTTAAACAAATTGAATTATTAGATTTAATAAATTCATCACAAAAATACAATTTTGCGAATAAGAAGGAACTAATAAATATACGTATGTATAACTTTTTTTTTTTTTTAAACGGATAATTTTATCTAGTGATGTAAATTGTATAACACAAGCGCTATCCAGCAATATGGATAATCCGGTATTTTTTAAAATGCCTAGGCATTATGTAAAATTCCGAAAATCATTCGGAAATATATATAATACGAGATTTGCCTAGGCATTATGTATAATGCCAAACGTCAATTAGGAAATATGATAAAAATAAACAAAATTGGGTACCACCTTTTTTAGTCACGAGGCTATTACGATTTATGTGATCGGCCTCGATGATTACACCACCGAAAAGAATATATACCAATAATTGTTGAGAACTGCCTAAAGAAGAGGTGACCATACAAAATGAAAACTTGAGCCGTATTTAAAACGTATGCCAGTTGTACGCCAGAAGTCAGTTTACAGTATGTTAAAAAAGCTACTACAAATTGACGAAGTCCAAACAGACACAAAAGTGGCGTTATGAACAGTCGCAAAAGAACAGTCGACAGGAACTGGCCAAGGATTTTTAAAATGTGTTTGTAAGACCAAGTGTCAAAATGAAAAGTGCATTTTTTTTTAAAAATAACGTTTTATGCATATCAAAATGTCCTTTTTCAATAACATGTTGTAATAAGTAGCTATAATAATAATAATTATATATAAAAATATGTAAATAATTTGTTTTTTACTTTGCCTAAAAAAAAAAAAAATTGGCATTTTACATATAACCTAGGTATTTAATAAAATATCTTAGTTATATGTAAAATAATATTGAAAATCCTATGTTTTACATTGATTAAAACCGGTCGGCAATATGCATAATACTGAGTCATTTTCAAAATACCTGAATTATCCATATTGCCGGAAACATATACAAATATAAAAATATAAAAAAGTGTCAAATGGTTTGCTAATAGCAAAGATATTTTATTTATTTATGATTTTTTTTTTTTTTTTTGTTAAAAGTCTGTATTAATTAAAACTATTGTGTTTGGGGTCTAGACTAGTTTTTTGTGTAGTCATAGTAAACAATTTTAAATTAAAATATAACTGATAACTAATTATTCAAATCACTGTAAATATTAAAACCTAATGTTCAAAACATATAAACAATTCTTATATGTATTTACTATTACCTAACAGTCTTTTAAATATTTTTTTTAAACTTTTGTAATGTATCAATTAACTGCGATTTGTTTGATCTTATTAAATTTGAGTAGGTATATTATAACAACTATGTTGCAACGGTACCATAATGTAATAATAAAAAATACTATCGTTTACGGAGGAACAGCCAATCGACACACACACACACACACACACACTCACACAAACACTCACGCGCATCAGCCTTTATTTTTATATTTATTATTGTTTTAATTATATTTTGTGTCGTGTGAATTATATAATATGCAAATGAGGTATCGGCGCGTTATCTTCTGCCACCGGCTCGACGGTACTCGCAAATTAACACGGCCGCCGCAATTTTTGTCTTCTGCCATACATCGTCGCGCAAAGGTTAGGTTAGGTATCGTATTTTGTTGCGCAAATCGATTTTTTCTTAGTCTATTATTTTATTATATTGCGTGGGTGCTAATCGCCATATTTTTATTGTTATATTATTATTAAAATTAAATTATACCTTGTGCGCTAATCGCCAACCATATTATATACATATTTAAATAATTTTATACATTTTTTTATATTGCTCGTTTATTTGTTATTTGTGAAATTTATCAATTATTATAGCCATATTTAGGACCAGCTGGCCAGTCTGCGCTCCACAAATTGTGAGTTTTTATTATTACAATTATAATTATATTATTAATTAAATTTTTATACTTTTGAACCAAAAGGGCCAAGTATCATTATTATTATATTTATATTATAGCTCTAATAGCTACTTGTATTGTTTTTATATTTCATATTATTATTATATTGTTGGGCCAAAATGGCCGTAGTTATATTATTATTATTGTTACCATTTATTTATATTGAGTTACCTGAGTCCCCTAGTTTTTAGTTTACACACATACATATATACACACACATACACACACCACCCACACACTAGCACTCACAGGATTTGCTCGGCGAACCTGTCCACCTCCTGTTGAATGCTATACACATATACACAGATTTACAAAGGTTGGTCGATGTGTTAGTATAGTTAAGCGCGAAGTATTTGGTAACCGGCCGTACGGCCTAATATTGTCCGTTCCTGGCCCGCACAAACTATGTAAACATAGTACGATTTTTGTAAAAAATTGTATTATAAAAACGTAAAATACGCATGTTATATGAATGTAAAATAAAATACATTTTTACGTCATTGGTTTTACCATATAAAAATTTAATAAAATTTTTTTTCTTATAATACATATATAATATGTATGTATAAGTATTATATATTGTTTCATATTTTGACAATAAATACATTGTTTTTACGCATTACATAAAAAAGTGTCCCTTTTTAATATAAACGCCCTATAATGCTAATCTTTGGCAAAATTAACAAAATTATTTAAATTAATATTTTAATTGCGAAGTAAATACATTTCTTTACTTATATGACTAAGCGTCCCGAAATAAGATTTATTAAACGGTACAATTTTTTTATTTATTTTAAGATAAGATAAGATGTTCCTAGTCATTTTTTTTTTTTTTTTTTAATAATTTGAACATGATTAATAATAATATACATAGAAATTAAAATACTAAGTTAATTTGCTATCTAGTATACATGCATCAGTGATCGTTACATTAGTGATAGTTACCGAGACATAACTTACTATAATTTAAGTAACAGTGAACTCATATTATAATAATTAATTATATAAAAGTATTACAGATATAATACATAGCAAGTTATAAAGCTTATGTATAGACTACGAGTAACATACAGCTGCTGTATATTGTGTGAAGTTGTTAAACCAGAAGGTCATGCAGACGTCCACGTTTTAATCTACGTTGAGGCGGAAACGGTACAATTAAATTACAATTATTTTTAATTTTTGTTTATAACAATAAGTAGGCTAAAATGTACTAATATTAACTTTGTTTATACATGATACAACACGGCGTTCATGAGGTTGAGTAATAGTAGAAAATATCTTGAACTCAGAGTAAATTAAGTTGGAATAATTTAATCTAGGTTTATTAAGAATAATTTTATTTTAAGTAAGGAATTTATAGTTTAAAACAGAATGATAATATACATTTTTAATTTTTAAACTGGTACAAGATATTTTTTGTGGTGTTTTAGTAGGTACTTCAATATTTAAAAATTGAAATTCGAATGAATAATTTATGAGTTTTAACTGTTGTATTTAAAATTTAGGTGAGCGGAGTAGTAGACTAATATTTTGCGGGGTATCCTGTACCTCTCTATATTTCTAACCAATGCTTTAAATACTTCTAATTCATAAACTACTCTCCGAATTTCGATTTTTTTGTATCAAAGTAAAAAAAAATATTCTGCTTCAAAATATGAAATTAAAACTATACAAGAAAGTAAAAAAAAAATTATAACAATAAAAATATTTATTTTATATATATATATATAAATAAAAAAAAAATGTTTGTTTTGACTGGAAATTATGTTAAAAAAATATTTTTTTCTAAAACGTTAATAGATTTTAAAATAATGTGTGTTATTTGATAAAAAAAAAAAAAATAAATAAATAAAAATACTGTGTATTTATTAATCTGTGAGTATTCAACACTATATTATCTACTTTCTAAAAAATAACTAATGGAATAAATATAAAAGTTATTGTACGGTTTTAAATTGTTATAATATAACTATGATTTTTTTTTTCTTTCATAATTAAATTTTTTGTTGATTACAAATATAATCATTTATTATTTACAATTTATTAACGGAGTGACTTTTAAGGAAAATAAAAAATATATAATATTAACTAGTATTCATCTATATATCCTATTTTGTTACCTGCAATACAATAATACCCGTATGTTTATTCAATTTATCTAATTGTATATTCTATTAAATGGAGTTTTTTTAATTGAAAAAGTTAAAAATGTAATTTATTACAATTAAACTTTAATGTTGATTCACTATTATTAACTAATAATTAGACTTATTTGATTACATTTAACAGCATATAAAATAAAACAACCCAAAGATTTTGCAGCATTCTATTGTCGCCCATAGTTATCAATGTTTTAAGACACTTTTAAGGCTCAGAATCTTTTAACCCTTAGTATCATATATTATTATTTAATATAATTTGTATTAACTTAAAACTAAACAATACACTAGCTAATATTAAATCAACTTTTTGTTCATTTCTTCTGATACATACTATTTACTTAGGGATATTCAGTTTTTATTTAAGTTATATCCTAGTTTTTAAAAGTAAAAAAAAAATATTATTACAATAGTAGTTATTAAGGACTTGAAAACTAAATTATTTATTTAAGTTATTTTTATGATTTTAGTTAACCGTTTTAATAACAATTTTTAATTTAAATTTCAAATACTGCGCTTTGTACGTACAATTTATATCATAAAGTAAAACAAAACCAATAATTTGACTTTTTGATTTAATAATCTATATTAATGTGTGCTTATAGCATTGTACATTATAAGTTTAAAAAAAATAAACCTATGTTTAATTAACTTTTTTGAACATTATAATTTAAATTGTACGCTTCGAAATAATATCCAATCCTGGTTTCAACTTTTAACTACTTACTTTTGGAGTTCTCTGACTCACAATAACTGTACGTTGTAATTATTGTATTAGTTTTAAACAGAGATATGTAATTACTTGCAATTCAATAATGGTTGACATTGCCAAGACTTGAAAATCACAAATTTATTTTGTGCAAGGTTTTACTAATACAGTTAACGCATATTGGCAAATTATAACTGTTTATGACTATTGCTTGTAATCCATCTCAAAATCAAATCAATGATCTCTTCTACGTTCTACATGATGTTTAATCCGTTATATCTTGTTTTCGATTAGTTTCTAAAGTAATTGGAAATATTGCATGTTATGAAGAACTTTCTTAATTTATAGCTGTCAGTGACACGGTTTTTGTGAACTATCGGTGTACATATTATAATATTACACAGGTTATCATCTACATTATAATTTACTCTATAAATGCATAAAAAATATATTTACACGTAAGTTCTAGCCCTGATATTTGATCTATTCTTTATTGATTTACTTACAGTTTGACGAACACGAATTTTTTCGAAGTATATCATATATATCTACATTATTGTGCAGGAAATAACAGTGATAATAATAAAAATAATGAAAAAAAAATGGACAGAAAAAATGATATGTCTGATTTTTGTAATTGTTCACTTATTTTGTAGTTCTCAAACTCAGTGAATATTTATTTTTTTGTTACGCTTTGAAGTTACAACTTTAAAACATTACCTATATATTAACCCTACAATACTCGTTGTAATGTAAGTAGCACATGACATTTTAGTGTTATATCTACACACCACGTTTGTAATATAGCTTATTATCGTTCACAGTTTTGCACAATGTAGCTTTAATTTATTTTTTCTAATAGAAAAAAAATACGCAATGTGTGTGTTGTACTCAATGTGTAAATGCGTTCTAAGAAAAAAAATAAATAAAACAGTACGTGTTTGACAGCCGATCAAACCCAACACATATTCTGTACAGTTTTTATCGTGTATTTGTTTATAGCCTACAGATAGCGCTGCTTATCTATCAGTTAACATAACAGGTAATTATAATGACTTAACATAATATTATAATAATTATAATTTATAACATTAGCACGTACTCATAAGTCATAGTTATTTAGAAACGCCGATATAGACAGCACATTCATAAAATCGCCAAAAACATTAATCGAAACCTACATATTCAAATTTCCATTATCTAAACCTAACCTTTCTTAACCACTACAAAAAAAAATAAATAAATAAATAAATAAATAAATAAATAAAATAATAAAATAAAAAATAAACCTTCAAAAGTCACCAATCAAAAAAAAAAAATCACGAACAACAAAATCATCACTACATCACAACGTATCACATTATACGTCTGTAAACAAAACTCGATTGAACAGCCAATGCAATTATATAACTAATTTCCTACCACTAGAACAAGCAAGCGTTTTGCCGAAACCACAACCAAATCAATACATCCCAAAATGAACCAAGCGATTGATTTAAATACAATTGATGGAATACATCAAATCGAATAAATTATAGATATCAATAAAATAAATTATCAAACCACGAAATACGAGTATAATACAGCATCACGAATTTCAAATAATAGATTCTATATCTTTTTTAGTAGTGACAATATTGCAAACATCTTAATAAAAAATTATTCACATATCGAAGTACAAAATAATATCATTCCGATCAGAAAATTAATAAGTCCTCACAAAAAAAATAATACTGTCAAAAAGTATATTCTTTTATTCCGGATGAAATCATCATCAATGTCTTACTATAGGAAGAAGTCACATTAACTTTAAACATTCCTCTCCTCAAAGCTGGATTTTTACCAAATAATTTAATCACATAAACAGCTTTCGTAAAAAAATTTACATTAACCCTGAAAATATAAAAAAGTACCCAACTCAAATGCAATTAATTTTAAGAACATCGTATTTATGTAAGCTGTTTCTTATACAAGCATCATAAGGAATGAAAAATTGATATATTAGCAAATGAGGCAATAACTTATCTTACATCAACAACCATAACTGTTCTCCCGTACCAAGATATAAAAAATATATAAATATACACATCACCAGGATGTAGCAAACATCTTGAAACGCAATACCAATAACCAATAAACTGAAATAAATAAAAAAGAACGTAAACAAAAGGCACACCATCCTCAATACCTCTTGACACTCAGACATAATTAACACAGGAATTAGAATCGAACACACTATTCTCGTCCATATATATATTTAATAAAATACGTGAAAAATAACCCTGCTAAAGCCATTGTGACGAACCCCTCACAATAAAACACATAGTTTTAGATTGTCTACTATTCACCTCCGCAAGAACCATCCTCAAGCATCCTTCAATTATGGAAGAACACTTAGGGAAACATAACACCTACTCAATATACTAGTTTTTGTAAAACCACCGGTAGTGATACTAAAATGTAAAATAAGTTAAGTTAAGATAGAATGTAAAAAAAAAAAAAAAAAAAATTGTAATCGCCTTAATTAAGCAAATAACCATATAATAAGTAATGTAAATGTAAATATTAATTTAAGCTAATGATTTTGCTGTTGAAGTCTTTATAGCTAATAAAAAATAAAAATACAAGGTAGCATTATAGAAGTGAGCTTTCAAGCACAACATTTAAAATATACAAATTTTGAAGTTAAAAACGATGCGTCTTTAAAAAAAAAAAAAAACATTTTGTAGCTGTAAGATTTTATTAGTTGGATGTGAATATTATTAATACTTAACATTATTTACCTAGCATCTATTTATTATTTTTTTAAATTAATGACTATTATAGTAATTGTTTGTTTAAATATTAAACAAAAATATTATTTATAATATAATTTTTACTTTGTTTATATAAAATCGAAGTAATTCAACGAATGTCGAAAAATATCTCGAAGAAGAAAAAATTTTTAACTTTAAACCAATTAAGTAATTTTTATCAATAGATAAAATTTGTTTATTTATTATAACTCAAGTTCTTTTTTTAAGTGATTTCGACTTTTATTGTGCATTAAAAATAGTATTGATAGTACCCATTTAAAGAAGACTTTTTCTAAATACATTTAGAAAATATATTAGTAATTTAAGTACGCATATAGTGCCTTACTATACCTTAAAGATATAGTAATAAGCCACTAAAAGATAGAATTATATTTCTATCAAATGTTATCGATTAAGACGATTATGAGATCAGATAAAAAAATATATATATTTCGGATTATTATTTTCATAGTGCACGTAGTTTTTTTTTTTTTTTTATTATAAGTTTTGAGTATATAAAAATAATATATATATTTATATATTATTTAGAATATTATAATAATATGTTACTAATTTTGTTTAATTTAATTTATTTAATTATTACTTAAATATTTATAACAGAATTTTGTTACATGTGAAATATTTGTATTATTATAATTGGACGCTGTTCGTTTATAAGTCATATTTACAATAATAGTTATATTAAACAATGACCAATATCTCATATTTATTATGCTCATTTCGAATTTTCTTATAGCTATTATTTTTTAAAATTAAAAATGAAATACATGTTTTTGCACGTATAAAATATAGTTATAATATAGTTATTATATTTATTGTATAAATTATTTTGTACGAATCTTAGTTAATTTATATATTTTTTAATTAAAATCTTTTGTTCGTTTCGTTTGTTAAAGTTTAAATCAATAATATGTTATGTATAAAGATGATATATCATAAACGATTTTATAGTTCTTCTTATACAGAAAGTCATATTTTTTTTCAGCCAAAAAACAATAAAAAAATCAAGTCTGATTAAAGTCATGATGACTTTTGACAACAATAGATTTATTAATAATCTTATTAAGTTTCTCAATGTTCTTTACATTATATTCAGTTGAGTTTTTCTTTCTTTGGACATTATAAGGTTTTCATTTGGTTTTGTCTATTGGAATATTATTTATCATGCCCATTGTTTTTATGATTAAAAATTTAACCATTGTTGTTTAATTAACAAATAAAAATTGTATCAACTAAAATCCATAAACAATGTTTAAAAATTAAAAAAAAAAATTTAATAATTTATAAGTTATAACTACATAATTAGTTATATAGTTTCCTTATAAAATATTTTTACAGCCCGAGTACCTACACAAATGCTTCATAAAACTTTTTTTTTTCCAATGAATATACCTAATTAAAATGAAACATTTACAATTTTATATTATTTATGAATTTATTTTGACAGGAAAATACGACTTATACTAAATAATTGTATTTTAATTATTATACTTTGTGAATCGAACTTGAACACGAAACGATTAAATATTAAATTTCCATAAATGTTTAAGCTTCAGGTCAATTACAATATAATTTATACCATTAACAGCCTAGGTTTCTATAAAAAAGTTTATTAATTAAATTTATCCATACTTAATATCAATATGTGTTATTGAAGTGAAATAAATAAAGAGAAGAGTATCCCAGATTTTACGATATCTACAAGACTACACAATTCTTAATAAGAATCATTGGGCTGGAATATAACTAGAATATTCTGATTCAATATTTGTTAAAAAAATCCCACGTTTTTCTGCATTACATGCAATAATAAATATAGTAATAGATCATTTTTCAAAAAAAAAAAAAATGTAGGCACTCGTAGCATTGTTTATGAATTTATCTTTAATTAGCAATGTTTTTTTTTTAAATTTAATTTGTGTATTTAAAATGACTAACATTTAAACAACGATATGCTATATAATGTTACAAAATGATCTAACAAATAAATTAAAAAATTATTTTTAACTAAGATTTGTTTATTATGTAAATAATTGTGTGTCTATAATTAACATTTTTATATCACTATTAATGTTGATGCAACCAGGAAAAATAACTAAATATACAATATATAGTTATGTAGGTTGTACTTAGTTAAATTTCAATAATATTTTCAATTAACTACTCAATTATAACTGTAAATGTGATATAAAAAACTTCTATGTACATTTTGTACATATTGTATATTTTGACAAAAAGGTGTTTGAAGCTACACTATTACGATACATCCAAGTATGTTGTATTTTGGACTCTTTATACGCCTTTATACGACTGAAGGTCTCAAATATTCGTCAATGTTCTCGTTATTGTTTCTAGTATGTACTAAATTTTTAAACACAATGTGATAGATACTATTTAGTAAGTTGATTAGATCTAAAATTTAAAAAATTTAATTTTAAATACTTAATATCTACTACGGTAAACAATGCTAAATTTAAAATAGTAATCTAATTATAATTGAATTTAGTTCTAAACAATAATATAATAACGTCTTTGTTAAAATATTTTGGTAAATATTCTTGTTAGCAAACATATTATTTAAGTCTCTAATAACACTTCTTATGAAAATTCGCATGTCCAAGGTATTTTAATTTATTTTCTAAAAAATTGTATAATATGTAAGATGGTTCTTTGTTTTGATCAAAATACTTTTCACGAAAATTGAAATACCCACTCTTGAAAATGAGAAAAAATTTAGAGATTTTGATCGGTAAAATTTCCAATATTAGCTTTTGTTCAAATGACTATAAATACGAGCATCAAATCGTCTGATTGTCGTCAATTAATTACTATTTTATTAGCAGATAACAACGCTGGCATTTATATAAGTAATTATTTATTTGTACGACCTATATAATGGAGAACAATGAAAACATTCAAACAATGTTTGGAATTCCTTTGGGCTTCCCGAAGTACTCAAAGTACCCGAGGATCATTTCCCGGAATGCTAGTATTAAATATCATCGGGTGGTTATCCCTAGTGGCGGAACGGGCACTACATATTTTAATTTGCATCGGCCTTTTTTATTTTACAACATAATAATTTGTATATTTATATATATATTATAAATTTTAAATTCTCATAATAGTAACAAGATAAATATGCCACATAGTAAGGATAAAAGCAGTAATAAACTATAAATTATCGTCTTAATATAAATTTGTATGTGTATTCTAGACGGAAAACTACACGGGAAGAAGACTTTAATCAATCAAGCAACTTCATTCAATTTTATCAATATCAATAATTTTATTTTTAATTTGCAAATATTTCACTACGAGTGGAGTTAATGTAAGTAAGATTTTACTAAAATTTTATTATTATCTATAATTAATAATTTTTAATAATAATAAAGAAACGGAAAGCATAAAAGCGTCAGGAGTGGAAAATTACTGCCAACCAGCGCTTGGGCTATTAACAAAAATAATAATAATAATATTACATTTATTATAAATTAAATGTCTATATTATACTTGTTTTAATTACATTATTCATAATATCTTGTAATACGTGAAGTTGTAGTATTTCATTTATTGATATACTGCTTTATTTTTTGCGGCTGATTTAGAGATGAACAAAATAGATAGTTATCCTTGAAATATTTGTCTTTAATTCGTATAAATATAAACTAATTACTCATAATTTTGAAAAGTAATCAAAACTTATATAATATAATCAAAGAATAAAGATACGATTTTGTTTTAAAATATAGTACCTTATAATGAACAAAAGAGAGGTATATGTGAAATAAAAGTGTCCAGAATAGGTTTCTTCGGTCCCCGAAGACAATATAGGTAAGCTCCAGTGAACACAATTAATTGTTCTCTAATAATTTATTAAATTGTTGTTGGATTTTGATGTAAGTTCATTGTAGTTAATACACGGAAGCTGATGATTTTTGTACGACGCATACAATATTATAAAATACGCAAGTAAGGATCTTCTAATCACCTACACATTGAAAAGGTATAAGAACACTGTCAAACAATAGGTATGTTTACAAACGTCTTTTCCATTGCCACCTAATCGCTATATTCTCAGGGAATTTAAAATAAAATATGATATCGTTGTTCGGTATCAAACAATATTGTTCAGAGGTCAGGTAGGTACCATCGAAATTATTATTATTATTATTAACAAGGGTTAACTCGGCTAATAATCTCATCTTTGTGTTATTGTTACGCATTATGCGCGACGGACAGGTAAAGTACCGGTGGCTCTGAATACATGGAGTTTAAATTTATTGAAAAGCAGCCACAAAGGATCATCGCGCTGGTAAACCGACGAGAAACATAAATATAAATTTATATACATAGTGTACAGGAATTCACGTGTAACACGTACACAATTTGTGTCAAAATAGTATATATTATAATAGAGACGAGTTACGCTTAATATTATAAAACAATTAATAATGATAATATTAAACGATAAATTAATACGACAAACTATTGTTTTGATGACATTTTTTTTTTTTTATTTCGCTTAACTCATTTTTATAGTAATTTTTGAATTTATAGATAGGTTGGGTTTTATTTTTAAATATTATGTATTTGTCTGAATATTTAAAATAATATTATGTAGGTATGAATACTTACTTTTTTTTTTTTTTTGTTTATTTTTCATTCATAACGGAATTATAATGATTTGAAGGTTTAGAACGCCAAAAGATATATAATTATTTTTTGAGACCACAAATCCCTATAAACCTCTCGGAAAATGTATACGTTAGTATCGTAAATAAATGAGAAAATTCAAACGATTCGCGGATTTAAATTTTTATATACCATTTAGTTTATTTGTTTATTTTATTTTTATTCCATTATTATTAATACCATTATTATTATTATTATTATTATTATAAAATACGAAGTTGAAGTTATCTCGAGTTGATTAAAATATCATTATTCACTCGACGGGATTAGAGAATTTTAAAAAGACGACCAATAACAACTTATTTGTTTTATTACGAGACTACGAACATTTCACAAACAATTTTTGGTTAATATATTTTTTTTTCTATAGTTAATTTAGTAATTTTTTGTAAATACCCAAATAATGAGAGCTGCAAAGAGAATTCGAGTCTCGACTACTTTGGAAATAATATGCCCGAAACTACATTGCATATTCAATTTTGGTCATAAGACATTATAATGTTAAACATTTGTACCAAAGTGAAATATATACATTTTATTTATTTATTTTTAGTCGGAGTACTTAGTATTAATAATAATCAATAGAGATTATTTTTTTAAATCATTATATTTTCATTTATATACCGTACATAATGTATACAATTGCTTAATATGACGCCATTGTCTTCATTACGTGTATTAAACTATAATAATAATTATAAAATCTATACGATGAATAAATAAAATCAAATAATTAATATAAAATAATGATCTCAAGTATTATTTTATATCATGATATTTTATTATGATTACGTTTTTGTAATTCAAAACACTACTGAGTGCTACTCATCCTATTAGAATATTATTTCAGTTAAAATAATAAAGAGTAAACAAAAAACATAAAAAAGTATAAAATAGTTTTTCAGTCTACGTGCCTACTTGGATATAATGGGCTTCGAACTTGTTAAAATATCACGTTTATGTTACTTCTATGTACAGCATAATATATCATTCATATAACATGCATGCCATTGTTCATCACTTCGACATAATGAAAAACTGTTTCCCTTTATTTTGGTCGACACCTGTTTTAGTACTTAAGTGGGTAAAAAAAATAAAAATAAACTAAGGTAAAATGGAAATTTTACACAAACCAGTCTTTTACAAAATTAATATTGTTGTTATTGTGTAACTTTAAAACAAACAGCTGTAAATATATTTACATTATCTATATACGATAAAATATTCAAAACCTTTTGAATTTTTCGATATAATATGATATATTATAAGTTATAATATTTTAAATTAATTTGTTGTTTTATTTTTTTCTATAAATATTGATACAAAAATTTAACACAAGATTTGATTCGTTGTTATCATAGTCATTTATAAATTTTTTTTTTCTAGTAAGCAGTTTGTGTAAAAATGTTGATAAATTGATTTTTATAATAAATATTTTCACGAAAAGTTCAATTTTTATAGCTAAAGCTTGAAAGTTTATTACGAAGTTAGTAGTTAATAAGTTAGATAGTTTATAATCTGTAAAAAACAGTGGTCACCTATTTTTTTCAGTCTATTTATAGTAAATTTTTCTTACACTTGGCGTAACTACTATAAAATTTAAAAATAACTTTTAAAACTATATTTAAATTGTATTTTTTCATTATTATAATTTTAAGTTATACATATAATATACAGTGAAACCTCTAAATACCGGACACTCTCGGTCGCCGTAATTTTTTCCGTTATTTGGTGGTGTCGGTTATTCAGAAAGCGTGAAGGGGGGTAAATTTTTGAAAATAACTCGGAGTAATTAATAACTACATATTATGTACAAAATTTATTATTTATACAATACTAAAATTTATAATAATTTTTTTTGTATTTTTGTATTGATAAAATTATGACATATAACTATGATATTATGTATGTCAAAATTAGTAAAAAATAAAAATTTTAAAATAAAAATTAACATTTATTAAAAACAACAGTTACTGTAGCTTGTTTTTGAAGTATAGTTATTTTGTGTATCGAGACATTTTCTAATTCAACTGCGTTGGAGAATAATAAAGTATTCTGTGTATTGATCGACACACACACACGACCTGATATTTATCTACATTGCCATTAACGATGATAATTGGCGAGTCACCCTCCGTGCTTTGTCGTGTGTCCAGCCTTTACAAGGTTTATTTTTCACACAATTATTCTATATTTACGATAACAATAAAATTGTCAAAATCAAAATTAAATTGCTATAAAAGTGTCCGTTATTTAGAGTATTCGATATTTAGGGGTTTTCCTATATGAAAGTAGTGAAAATTTTCCCGTCCTCATAAAATCGTCAGTTATTCGGAGGTATCCGCTAGTTAGAGGTGTCCGTTAAGGAAAGTTTCACTGAATATGTATGTCACTGTAAACCGTTATGTATGAATATATGCTATGTATGTTATGCTCAAAATAAGTCTGTCAGGAATTTAAAGTTCAATTATTTTTAAGACAAAAAGTAAATATGTTTAACATTTAATATACACTATAGGCCATTAAATCATAATCAGTTTTATTTTTAGTTCAATTATGTCATTCGGCACGTTCTACAAATACATATTTTAATAATAAAATTAATCAAGTCCATAAAATTATGATGAACTATAATTAAGTTGCTTAAATTCATAGATTATTATTTATCATACATCTATGAATTATATGATTAGTTCATAGCTAAACCTAACTTAGTCACTAAAATGATTAAAAGAAAAAACAAATAATTATTTAAAATATATATGAAAAACTAAGATAGTACACTCATTTATTTTTAAAAATATTATCAATATTCAATTTCTTTTTCAAAAAATATTATGTCTCGAGTTAATTTTAATTTATACGTGTATAATATA
Source organism: Melanaphis sacchari (assembly GCF_002803265.2). Classification (NCBI taxonomy): domain Eukaryota; kingdom Metazoa; phylum Arthropoda; class Insecta; order Hemiptera; family Aphididae; genus Melanaphis; species Melanaphis sacchari. Next base: position 2,458,014 of record NW_020271327.1, on the reverse strand, counting down.
TTATATTATAATTTATATTTATATACCAATTTAATTTCAATAAATTAACTTAAACAACTAAATAGTAATAATGATATTGTTTATTTGTATTGTTATGTTTTCTATTAATAAAATGCATTTCCTATCTATAAAAATATAGTTTATCAAATGTTACTTTGCTAAATAACAAATTTAAATGTTTAATAAAAGTAAAAAAAAAAAATTATTAATTTTGATCAAATTTCAAAAAATACAATTAAAACTAAATTATTAAAAAAGAATTAACTCAAAAATTAGATACTAACTTAACTATCTTTAAATGAGGTATAAATTAACGAAGTTTTAGATTCTAAAATTGAAAATAATACATGGCATTAATGATCTTCTTGTTTCATGGCTTGAATGTTTTATATCTAAAAGACAACACTTTTTTAAATATAACAGTTTTCTTTCAATTTCCATTCAAGTTTCTTCTGGAGTAGCTCAAGATTAAATTTCTCTTTTATTATTCATTAATAATCAAACTATATAATTATACTCAAAACTATTGTTTCTCTTTGTTGACGTTAAAATGTTTGTATTAATAAATCAACAAATGATTCTTTAGAATTATAATAAAATTTGAATAACTTATGCAATTAGACCTTTAGATAATAGCATGGAAGTTAATTTAAACAAATGCCTTGAAATTATATTTTCATATGAAAAAGTATATTATATTTTTAACTTAAATTTAAATAATTATATTCTTTGCAACGCGTGTATCATTAGTTAATGATTTAGGTATCTTCTTTAATACTAAATTAAAATTCAAGTACTACATTATAAACAATTAAAATATCGTTATATTTATTTGAAGTTCATTTTTAAAACATTTTAAACACTAGGCTTTTTTAAACGATATTGCTCAAAATGTATTAATCTACTAAAATATTAATTAATTAAAAACATTTAAAACACAATTTATATGTTCTAATTATTTATTTTAGAATAGTAAACCGGCATAGAGTACAGTTGGTAAATTAGTATACATAATAATTATATTATACAAGACACTAGTTAATATAAAATACAGAATATAATACAGTATATTTTAATAACAGTAACAATAATTAATTTAATTTAAAAAATAAGATTTTAAGGTTTAAACAAAACTAAAATAGATTAAAATAGATAATTATAGGTATTTTATATTTAATGTCTTTAAAAAAATATTTCATATCATTGTAGAATGGAAAAATAAATCAAATTTCTTAAGTTTATTCAATCGAATTGTCAACGAATATCGTTATGTTATGCTGGTTTTGGAGACCGATAGCCGATAGGTGATAATCCGACAATAATTTAATTACCCCTGCCCTCATCATCATACCACCGCGCCATGCAGGCGATAGATATAGCCGTCTAAATTTGTCATTAACCGATGGTGCACAAACACACACACAAAATAGCTCTATTTATCTGTTATATTATTATAGATTTAAAATTTGTATGATCATTGTATTGCATACTTCATAATAATTTTAAAAACAGTCGGCAATGGTTTTGTAACGGTGACGATCTCCTTTGAATTTTAATAGACTTTTTTGTTGTCACAAATTATTATTCTGTTATTCTCATATTTTGTATGTAAACTAATAAAATTGTTAATTTTTTATTTATTTTTCGTTATGGTAAGAATCTACGTTAATCGCGCCCGGTTTTCAGTTATTGTATATCGTATGTTTGAAAATCGCCACTTGTTTTATTATTTATTATGTGTACGCAAATTATCGCAATTTAGTAAATTAATTATTTATTTATTTATTCATTGTAAGCTAGAGGGACAATGTCTTTATTATATTTGTGGCTGTTATTATCATTATTATTCTGTATAATTATTTTTTGTGCACCGTGAGCTCGAATAACCGTGGTACATTTATAGTTTATCCCTTTGTGTGTGAATTTTATTACACATGGCCTATGGACCTATGTGGCCCGTTGCATACTACTTGCATCTGAGATTATAATCAGTAGTCAAGTCGCGTCAAGATAAAAAAGATTTAAAAACAGTCATAGCCTATTTACGTCCAAGAGTATCTTTTACTTAACCTAGTTGCGTCTCAGTTTATAATATCATAAATTAAATATTGCAGACTATCATATAACAGATATTATTTATATTAATTACATAATATGATTCCACTATATAAATTCAATTATATTACATTGTATTGTTACATAACCTTTAAATAAATAAAATTAAACGTATCATTTATAGATTATGTAAATACACATATTGAAAAAAAAAAATGTAGCATAATTAAAAAAAATATAAACAATAATTATAATTATTAATTTTTATTTATTATTAATAATATGAGGTCTATAGTTAATTTTTATTAATATAACCATAATAAATAAGTAACTATAAAATAAAAAGAGTATGTATTTTAGAAACTCAAAAATCTGCATGAGTACAAAAATTAATAATTACTTCATTAAATTAATGTCGGCTGAAATTTTAGTAAAACGTTTTTTGAATACATGAAAAAGGAATTTATTTTGTCTCTGATTTTTTTATTTCTTAATTTAAATAGTTTATTTTTGGTATTTTTTGTTTTACAGTCAGAGTGCTTTTATTCAGTAACTCATAAGTATTTATTTGTAATGGTTTTAAAAAATAATACATTTATGTACCTTTGGATATCATAATATGAATAATATTATTGTAACACATAAGTTCATTGGACGAAACTTGGTCATAATTATTTTATAATTTTAAATTGTCTTAAAATGAATAAAAAAATGTTCTTATTCGATTATTTTGGTAAGAAATGTTACATTAATATTGATGATGACGATGTGATAAATGTTAAAATATCAAGGGATTTTTTTATACGTGGTTTGATCAATTGCATTACCTATATAGGCTATATTTGTTCAATATTTACTTAAAAAACAAGTTATATTTAACTCACTTCAAGTTGAACATAAATTAACTACTCGACCATTTTTCCTACTCATTGTTGTTTGCGCATTGTTTTATTAAAAACTGTATTAACAAAATTTGCAATTTCAACCAAATTTTTAAGCAACAGGTCGAAATAAAAATTACTACGATGCTAAAGCAAGAGGCTTTTTTAAACAAATAATGAAATTATAATCAGCATTTTTGAAGAAATAAAAATAAAATTCTTAGTGTAGAACTACAAAAAGTTTTATTGTACTTTTAAGAAGCTCAACACAAAATTAATCAGGTCATAGCGTCTTCTAAGAACAGGGAAATTTTGGCTTTGATTATATCAAAAATGAATCAATTTTTAAATCAAATGAGTTGAGATTGGAAGAGCTTACACACCAAGAGTATAAAAAAACACCAAAACGTTATGCAGAAAAAGTCGAATTATACACTTTTCTAATTACCAAAAAACCAATATAGGACTTAAATTTATGAGATTGTTGATGTTTCATTATTTTCCTTAAATGAGTGATTTCGAAAAATGTTATTGATTATTAAACTACATAGAGATATGTTCTTACTTTTTAGAAATAGCAGAGTCTAGAAAAATTCCTATTGATAATTCTCAAGATGTTATTAAACTTTTAATAAATTATAAGCCATTTTGTAACTTATTACCAGAATTAGTTAAATTAGTAAAAATTATATTAATTATTCCAATATTTTTTTAAAGTTTTTTTCCGCATTTCTAAGACTTAAAACATTTTTAAGATCAACAATGGATCAATTAAGTTTACACAACATTTCCATAATTTATATTCATAGATACGAAGAAGTAGATTTATCAAAACTAAAATAGACAGAATACATTTCCTTTAAATTAATGTAATGTTATTAAAATTAAAGTTAAAGTAAATTAATACTTTTGATTAATTTTGTGTTACATTGTAGGTGATACTTATGTTATCATATTTAAACCAGTTTAAACTAGAGTTTTAAGTGACAAAAAATGTGAGGGGGGAACCATTATCAATGAAATATTTTGAGCGTTCCCCTGTTATATAATTATATATTGTAAAAAAAAAAAAAATTAAGGAGGAAACAGTTAAGAATTTGGTCATAAGTAGTCCCCTTCCTGCACTTTTCTACTCTTTAACCACATATTTCAATTATTTTGAAGTACAAAAAATAAGGCTAAAAAGTAATAAGTTTGGCTCTCAATAACATTTTAAAAACTTGGCACCTATGAACTTATGGTTTAATTGCGTCCTCAAAACGTGACACAAGTTATCTGTTGAATTTACTACTTGAAAAATATACTTTTTTTTTAAAAAAAACACAAGTAGTATGTAGCCAACTAGCTAATCGTGCACCAACTAATCATGCATTTTTATCTTATTATTTTTATTTACATAAACATTTATATATTACTTGTTTTTAATAAGCAATTTATTTATTTATTTATTTAATTATTTATTATTACTTTTTATCTGTTATGCCAAAAGAGCCATATTTTAATATTACTGTATCGTTTCATTAAAAAATATTGCCAAAAGTTGAGTAGAGTATTTTTATAGTTTAGATATCTCTGTCTATAGTATACATATACTACAACATACACATTCCATGTAGGCTCCAGTCGGTCTGTACTTTGTAGTATGTCGCAACGAAGTATGTTAGGTAACCAGAATCAGTATATTACTATTTTATACATACAAATAATTTAGAAGTATTGTAATATTAATGATATTAAACAAATATCTGGTTATATTTAATTTTATAATGTTAACAAATTATGTACTGTGTTATTTACACAGTTATTTTTTATTCACATACCCATGTACTATAAATACATTTTATTCTTATACTGTATACACACATTAATTAATTTATATTGTACCTATCTACAACTGTTATTTTTATACATAATATTTCTTAATGGAGTATATTTTCTTGGTAAATAAATATAAATAAATATATATATAAGCATATATTCACTTATATATGGACAAAACTATGTATAGATGACAGGTGTGCGCAGAAGGGATGCTGAGATGCTATGGCATCCTTTGCGGCCTGCAGAGCAATTTTTTGTTCTTTACACTTTAGGGAGGTATTTTATAAACCTTGTTTTAAACAGAAATCAGTTAAGAAATGTTGTTAATTAAGTTTACGTTTTTTTTTTTTTAATTTGCTTCAAAGTTATCGGCTGTTAAATATCTTTAATTGTGATTTTCATCAAGTACATTTTAGTAAATAACGAGAGTTGAAAATTGAAATATCACATCGACACTAGTCACGTTATTTTGCAGAGTTGCAGATAACCAATAACCGTTGAATAATCGGATAACATTATTCGTTCAAAAATTATCAATAGCATCATGATGTTATCACAAACGTTTTGTTTGAGTTTCGATTTTGAGTTGTTTTATATTCGGACATCAATATTCTTTTGCAATTTTTAAACTTAACTATAACACTCCTTACATTATTATAATAATACTAATTATTTATACTTAATTGTGCTGTACGTCATAACATTATTATACGAGTATAAATAGCAATCAAAATAAAAAAAAAAAATGATAACTTTGAAAAATTCAGATTTATCTTTTTATAAAGGGAGTTAAAAGTGCATCTATTTTGAAATATACCTACTAGCATCATTTGCAAAAAAAATCTGTACACGCTTATGGTTCTCGCACAAAGTGTAAATTGAATTCTTTTTTAGTATATGATATGGCTATATGCTTACACCCGTTGAACATGTTTCGCACAAATACGACGAGACTTAAATAGTTCAGAAAATATTTGATATTTCATTTTCAGAAGTATAGTAGAAGCCGAAGACTTGTAAAGTATTCGATTAAAATATGTACACTCAAATAAAAATGTTGAATAACTAATTTATTTTTTTTTTTATACAAAAATATTTCTTATGAATATGAAAATGGTTTTATACAATAACCTAGTGTATACGTTTATATATATATATATATATTGTATTAAAGAAACATTTAAAAAAAAAAAATAACATCATGAATGGTTATTTTACCAAGCAAGTATAAATAATTGATTATGAAACATGTTGGTTATGTAAGTTTAAAACTCCATAAAGTAACGTGGCTATTAAAAATTTATTTTATTTTGATTTCATTTGAATAATTTTATTTAAATTTGTGTTTAGGTTGATGTAATTTAATATATTTTTGTAATATTTTTGAGATTAATAACCGATTATAAATACAAATATTGTTTTCGTTTGATAAAAAATATACATGAGGTTAATGCACTCATATTAAGAATACAGATAAACATTATGTTTTAATTAATAATAATTAAAAGGATAAATACAATTTATATTTAAGTCAATACAAAAAAAAAAAAACATGTGAAAATATGACATGAAATGTTAAATTTTTCATGTTACAGGTTTTTGGATGCATAATAATTAATAAATGTGAACAGCGATTTGTCCATATTTTTCTTTCCTTTAAAATAGTATAACATACTTAATAGTATTATTTAATATAATAAAATTGTCTATCACGTTAACTTGACATATTTCTCTATATGACGAATTTTCTTTGAAATGGTTTTGATTTAATTTTTAATTACGTTTGTATTTTTAGTTTTATGCCGTGTCATTTAAATTGTGTTTAGGAATCGATATTAATACTTATTAAGACCATTCCTTTTAAATCTTAATATGAATACAATATATAGTACCTTTTTACAAAGTACTATATATTATTACTAACATATTTTGATGTATTAAAACTATGGAAACTCTCTGGTTATATTTATAATTACTCGTCTTAAGAAAAATATATTAATTATTTTACTGTGTATCAACTAATTAATATTTTTCCTTTAATCTATGCATCATTTCATGGTTTCGTATTCTTTGTTCGGGTGTAATTATTATCAGTGTGTGTCCAGTGAAACCCTGGCAAATACATAGTTCTTATATACGTACATACAACTGAGGCATTACGTAGAACTTAAAGGCTTTTCTGTCGGTATTATGTTTAAACGATTCTAAGGACTAAGGTGAATAGGTCTACATTTGTTAATTAATATGTTCCGACCGATAAGTGATGGCATATTTTATGTACATAAAATATCCATCAAAGTTATATCAACTGTTGTTTTAAAATCGTTACCATATTCGTTTCGGTGACCACTCTATTTTTAAGTTTTAATTGTAATATTTTAACATGGATAAGTGTATATAATGTATTATAATATATGGTTAAAGTATAATACCTATATAATAAATAAATATGAATATATATATTTATTGTATTACGTAACGTATTACTATTGCACCTATCGCTAAGACGCCTTACCAAGTTTTAACATTTATCATACTATTTTTACGCATAAATTAAATCGTACACTTGTGATTTGGGAAAATGGTATTATATTGTTTCGTTGATGAATTCCATAATAAATTGTATCTTATTCTTATGAAATTTTTAAATGCCTTGTTTGTAATTAGATTAAAGCAACTTTACAGTGGATTCAGTTTTAATTACTTTTTACGAATGACAAGGAGTAATGAACAAAAACTCATTTTTTTAATAACCGCACCGGAGGAGCTATAACGAATTAAAAACGTATCATAAATATTATACACAGTGTCGTGAAAATAATAATGATAACGGTACACTATCGTAATGCTGACGTCAAATAGTCCTGTCGCTACACGCTAATATATTATATTATTATTGTAAGCTTTTTTTGTCAAATAATATATAAGTTTACTACCAAATGAAATGTATTATAATGTTTGTAAGCTGTAATATGCATACAAATTGCGTAAAATAATTTGTTATTGTCAAAAAAAAAAAAAAAAAAAAAAAAAATACAAGATCATAAATAATTTTATAAAATGTTAATACCTAAACATAATATATAATAGGTAGTTGTAGGTATGTATTATATAACTAAGCACTTGAATGCGATTTAATGATATTATAAATGTTGTGCGATCATTTTATAACATCAATTACCGTACATATATATATTTAAGATATCAATCGTATTTTTAGACTCTCAATAATTTAACTCTAAACGATTTCGCGCATATTAACGTAATTGAGCCCTATTTAAAAATGTACGTAGGTACTGCGAACTGCATTGATAGACACTATTCACACTATTGTTCGTTTTTTTTTACAATCATCTAACTAAAGTCGTTGTATATTTTATTTTTATTTTAAATTTCAACGCTTTAATATGCACCTAATACTGAATGTTCGAGAGTTGATATATCCGGAAAGCTGTTGAGAATTCTTTATAAACGCATATATACCAAATAAACGTTAGAATAAGTTGTCAATATTAATTTTATTTTGCATTTTTCTTCGAAATCAAAAAAACCGACCTTTTCAAGTATGGCTTACGTTAATTGTATCTATCGAATTGCACATTCACGTGTGCCTAAAAATGCTTGCATTTATTCTACCTGAACACATTTAAAAAAAAATAATTTAAGTAAAACCCACATCGTACATCGCCTCGAGCAAAAACACCTCTCTCTTTTACTGATCAATTTGAACTCAATTGCGAAGATCCGTGATTCTGACATCCTTTACAATATGCATGAAGTTCAAACTCACACGTTTGTTTGGATACGCGTAGTACCTATAAAACGTGTTAGGTATATTATACTCATATATAATATTATGTTATTGCATTGTACAATATAATCGCGGTAGTTATACATTAAACACAAACACGTCGTGTCGGCTTAAGCGGATTAATGTGTAAACTTGTCAATGCTCTAACTCGTTTTGGCCGTCATCGCTGTTGCCGGTGGATAACCTATATTATTATTATTATTATTATTATTATAGGCGTCACAATACAGGACGTGTTCCGGCTGAACGTATCCTCTACCCATCTGCTATCCATGTCATCGTTTGCGATACGTAATGGCCCCACTGTATACGTCACTGACAATGACTGTACAATTTGCTATACAATATACATATATATATATATACAAATATTATACGGTGGTAGTATGGTAATGTTCGCGTTAAGACTATATTATATAATATATGCGCGTATAATGGTCGGGCCGAAACAAAAGAACATCAATCATATTACGAAATTTCGTCGAAGGTTGCTAGTGACGCTGCAAATGCGCGTGCGAGTGTTTGTCGAGACGCGGACGCAGACACGGTCCAGCCATGTCCGGAATATTGATGAGCACCTCCGCCGAGCCGAGCCGGTGGTGTTTTCGACGATACTCGTTCATCAACTACCCCGCGTAATGTCTGAGATGATTACTTGCCAACGCATCGTATGAGTGTATTCTCCGTGTCGCTATCTTATAATTTACAATATTATATTATATTATAAGCTGAGGACGTGGGTGCAAATTCGTGTACGAGACGAATTATAGGAGAGAGACAGAAAGTTATATAAGTTATAACTATATATATATATATGAATAAATGTGTGTTTTTAATGAAATTTCCGACATGCAATAATTCCATTTAAAAATTATTGCATACATAATAATATAATATATGTGTTGTGACGTCACGAGAGGAGCATAGAGGATAGAGATGTGGATCACCTAACCGAATAACCAAGTATGTCTTGTGTAGTTTGAAATACACAATTGTAAAAATTATATTCAAATGGAGATGTGTTCAAAAATGACCTATGAATCTAACTAAAATCGGTACTTACCCGATTAGAACAAAGTCAGTTCATTATAATATATACTTAGTCATATAAAGCGTCTACATTTATAATGACTTAATACATTTAAGAATATACAATTAGTATTTATAATTTAAAAAAATAATATATGTGTATCATATTATAACATATATTTGACGATGAAACAAACTAGTGGAGTATTGTTCGACCAATAAACGTAAATGCATATAACGTCATTTGATAGTTAGGTACTTTAAAAGTGAGTTATAGTAATACAATTAGAAAATTATTGCTATAATTGTCTATGTAAAATATTTTTAAGATACAATCTATAAATTAAGTTGCAGAAACTTGAATGGTTAAACATACCATAATTCCATTTGAAAAAAAAAAATTAAAAAAATTGAAATTTTCAAAGTAAAAACTTCAAGCTTACACTGATTTTTTAATACTTTTTAAACAATAGTTGTTGAATGCATAACCTTCGAACGTTATAGAGATTACATATCGTCGATAATAATTATTACCGATATTCCACCCTTTAGAAAACCGTTATAGGGGTGGTATTGAAGTGAAATTCCGTTTACCACACAATCCTTTGCCCACGCCCCTACGATGTTTTCTCTCATACAATAGCCAAACGTACAGTTTGGAATGTTAATGAGTATGCATGGATTGATCAGTGAGTTTGGGCTGACAAACGAACATAATCACACACAGATATGTATATAAATAATATATTTGCATAAAACAATTGTAGGCAGCTTTATTTTAATTTTTTTTTCTACCGTCATAAATCTCATAGACTTTACAATGCTGCACTTTATTTTATGGTATAGAAAAAACTGATTCAATCGATATTGATGAAAAAAAAATAAAAAAAAAAATTAATTGCAGTAAATTATATCGTACGCACAAAAATATAAATTAATGCTAGGTACTTTTACATAACAATATGGAAAAATATAGATGTATAATATTGTTATTATAAAATCATTTATATCTATAATATATTATATCTTTGTTTAATTTGTATTGTATAGTTAAAAAGTTATTAAAAATAATTCATCAAATTATCATGTGAATAAAAAAAAAGTATTCCAAATTTTAATGATCCATCTGTGAACATAATATTTTTGACGATTAGGTTTAGTTAATATTAATGATAATGCCATCTTCATTCAAAATAAACAAAAAAAATGTTTTTATATTATTCCCAAAAACAATTATTCTAGCTTTAGAAAATCACACATGATTACTATAAATTCGATTATAATGTATACAAAACAAAATAATATAATAATAAATGTATATTATAAAATGTTAAAAATTATCTACGAAATGCTTAAACAGTAGAAACTGTTTATCATATAAATAGTATAACAATAATAAATTATAATTTTCAAAAACTATTTTGTGATAAGAAAGGACTTTTTTAGTTCTAGAATTTAAAAGATGAAAAAATAAAAATAAGCCTGATAAATATGAAATATACATTTCATATTAAATTTCACGCATTAAATACACTATAAATTTTAATATGATGTACTGTTTAATATCAACACAAGTTGTTTGTATGGGCATTAATCTTCAAGTCACAGTAGTTTCAACAGTTTATACATAACAATATCATACAATTTTAACACAATGAAAAAATATTATTTTATTGCTTAAGACTCCCCCCTCCTTACACTTGTCCAAAGTTTTTCTTTTTACAGCCATATCCTCAGGGATCTCCTATCTCCAGAAACCAAAGTATTATAAATTTATTTACCGTAATATAACTGTGACGATAACAATAATATTTATATGAGATCCTGATAAGTTATTGTTTATCATATAACAAACGAGTATCTATTTTCATCCAAAATATTTGCACCATTAAAATTTCATTCCAATCAGTTATTTCACGAAAACATATTGTATCAATATTATCAAAATAAAACTTTCAACGCGATGAAATAAACTATTTAAACTTGTAGATTAAATCTAACATCAAAATGTTGTTTCGTGGAAAATTTAATTAATTTATACATAATATATAGGTATTGTATCGATACTATCAAACTATTAAATATGATTAATGAAAAACATAACAGATAACGTTATCAATTATAAGCATGTGTATTCATTTGATGCATAAAATATAATAACCATATTATTATTTTATAGCAAAATAGGTGAAATTCTTATTCGTAAACTAACAATTTTTAATTACAAAATAACAAATTTATACTCAACTCGTAAACTCATTATCAGATCATGTCATGTTTATAAGTTTGTATGTTTTATTCAATATTTTTTTTTGTAAATATAAATAATCTTATATGTTTAGTCAAAAAATTTTTGTATCGAAGACAAAGAATGGTATAGTTATATTATATTACACATGAAACTACAATAATATAAAAATAATCAAATCAAAAAGTATCTGCAATACCGTATGATAGGGAATTTTATGCTCTAGACTTGATCGAATAATTTATTATATACAGGCATACTGGGATAATAAGATGGCTCTTCAAATTATAATAGGAACAGGTAGTCATCTAAATGATTTTTGGTTTAAATTGTTTGTATCATCTTAAAAATATAATAATATAAACTTATTTCAATTTTATTATATAATATTCATATTCTTTATTATTTTTTTTTTTTTTTTGCTTGTACTGTGTTTTTTTAAATTAATATATCATTTCAGATAATTAATTTAACTTAAATAATTTTTTTATTTTTAAACAAAATAATTTTCTAAAAATATTTTTATAGATCACACACTTTACAATATATTCAGAAAAATAGTTCTTTATTCTATTGATAATAATATAAATATTTCAAAGACTTTTGGGATCAAAAGAAATCAATTTTAACTCACTGCATCACTTTTGTAATTTTCAAGTAAATATAATTTTATATACGTATAAATAACTGATCAAAGTAGCAATAAAAAGAAGAACAGGTAATGAAACATATCATTTAAGAATAATCATAATAATAATTACAGTAGTCTTACATAGCTAATATTTAAATGGAAACCCCCGTTATTTTTACGTTTAGGTACATTCACAATAACTACAGTTGTTGAATAATCGGGAATCATTAGGGCGTGTCGTATTTATAGAAATTTCGCATTTCTGGACTACCTACCGTAAATTGCTCACACCTCCTGCCATCGTCGCCATCGTCGTTGTCTTCATAACGTTAAAACGGTGCATAAAAAACATCGTTTACTTTACTCGCTGCAGCTTATTGTTATACTCATTACTTTCTATATACCTATTACGTGACGTCCTTCTGGTGCCCGACTTCACCCACCTTTCGTAAAACAAAATACGTCACCGAAAACTTAACAGTACACATATACACGTGTACAGAGTGATTCTCTTATAGTTAAACGTTCAAATTCTTACAAAACAATTTTTGAAAATATATTTTTTTAGATAATTTTAAATGATTATAAAATAAAAATTATATTTTTACTGTTTTAGTTGTTACGTTTGTTAAAATTTTAACTTTTTTAAATTTGTAGCTACCAATACTTTTAATTTAATACCAATGTTTTAATTGTTATAAAATTTAAATTATTTATTGTCTTGATGTCATAACTAATTGAGAAAGTACTTATTTAAAATTAATTTTTTTAGATTGACATTTGCATAAAAAAACTTATGCTTGGGAATATTAAATTAAAAATAAATGCCATCTCTTAAAAAAATATAACAATAAAAATAATGAAAATTAATGTTTTAATTTTAGAAAAAATACGTTGTCTTATAATTACTTTATTTTATGTAAAAACATACTCCTAAATAAAACACGTTTTGAAAATCATCTTACATCATATAAATATACATATATTTAAACAGTGTATCAAGAAATTTGCCAGTGTCCCAGTAAATACAACCTGAGGAACTATATAGAATACGGGTGACAACTAATTTGTATTAAATACTTTGTAATATTTGTATATATCTTATGCTCGTTTATCGTGTATAGATAGTTTGATAGTTGTTAATAGTTTCAAACCACATTCGAAAAAATATATTTTTTATCATAATTTAAAATGGCATAGTCAATAAAGAAATTTAGTTTTTGGTATTAAGTCATTATTACTCACAGAAGATTGATTAACTATTTTTGTTTAAATTATATTTATTATTTCAAGTTGTTTATTAAGAAATACTATAAGTTACATGAGTTATGCAAACCATTTTATCTTTTAATTGTGCTTTTAATGAGAACCTGATTTTTGGTAATTTTAATATACTTAAGGAACATTATATATTATATATTTTATATGTTACGAATTTTATGATAAGATAAGAATATTATAAATACAAAAATATGGTACGTAAAACGAATTTATTTATTGTTTTTAATAAAAACCCCATTATTTTCTGTGAACTGTAAAAATATTTAGTTTTTTTTTAAAAATATATTAATATATTTAAATCCAAGTATGAATGAGTATTTTCTAAATCTTGATAGAAATAATTAAATAGTTCATAATAATTTATGTATTTAGTATTTTTAATATTAATCAATTAAGTGTTACATTATAATTTGTGCAATTTATCTTAGTATAATAAGTACAATTCTGAATGCTACATCAATTTTGTACTTTACTTAAGTACAAATACAGCTTTTATATCTTCTTAACGTATTATTATTATATTATCAGTCCATTAAATTTAATAATACAAAAACTTATGTTAGTAATTTGTTTTAGACATAATAACAAAATAAAAAAAAAATATCATATGCCTCTACAGTCAACAGTAAAACAATAAGTACTTTCATCAGAAAAAAAAATAAGTTGCATTATTTAAAATATAGTTTGTTATTTAAAATGCTTGTAAAAAATTCCAAAAACTAGAATTTAAATAAATGCACGGTTATAGAATAAAACAAGGCAAGCAAATTTAGTGAATCGACGTACAAAAAAAAATATATATACAATATACAATACTTATACTTTTTATTCGTCGATCATTAAAGAAAAAATGTGTAAAATTTTGTTGTATAACAAAAGTTGGGATTCGGCAGTTTTTTATATATATAAGTATTTTTTTTTTATATTTGTGTACGGAAATAACAAATTAAATTTATTGTGTTATTTTAAAGGGACTATCAAACATTATATTGTATACAATGGAAACTAGCAAGAGAGAGGGTATCGGATACAAATACTCACAACTTTAATAATTGTTTCAAGTTTATTACGTTTCTACGAAGGTGTTATACAATATATAGCCGTATAGGTAGGTAAATTGTTTAGATATTAAACGCACGCGGTACCATACGTTACACAGTAGTTATAGACTTGTATTGTTGGTCTTAAAATAAAATTAAGTTTTAGTGATTTTTTTTTAAATATCTATAAAATATTTTTCAGTGATATGCATAATAGATAATAGTACATATTGATGTATTATATTTTTTGAGTTAATATTAATTTACTGATTTTTATTTTTATAACACACACAATATAAAATATTTTTATGCGTAATATATAAAATACACGTTATTAGTTATACAACGACGTACATATGTTTTAATATACAAAATATTCATACTATACACACTTTATAAATGATAAACTTTTATAGTAAATTACTAATACCAATTAGTGATATTTTTTTTATTTTTTTTTTTAAGCAGTAAAAAAAAAATGTGTTAACTAAAAATAAAATCTTGACGAGAATTAAGTGGTAAAGGTTTAATTTATTAGATTTTCAAGGTATTTAATTACATAATATGTGAAACTTAGAACAAGAAACGTATACTGTTATAACGCTAGAATACTGTACATGATATAAATATTAGTAAAGTACTTGTAGAGAGTAAGTTATTAAGATCATTAGTAAAACATAAGAAATGTGATTATATATTAAACCTTGATGTTCTCTAATTGAATCGAAAAACACAATATAATTAATTTAGGTCGCTGAAGTGAACACATATTACTAGAGAATCATCTATAATAAATCACATTCTGGTAAAAACTAAATATTATATCACAATATCCTTCGGAATATAATAATTTGTATATTAATTTACCGCATATAGATACATTTTTTAGAAAGAATTGATTTGATAATTATTTAATAAAACTCAATATGCACATATATCTGTACTTACTGCAAAAAATATTAATTATTGGTTTTTTTTTTTTATTGTTATTAAACAAGGTCTTACAAAACATAAAAATATCATAAGATTAGATGTTTGAAAGCTATTTAGAGTATATTTAATTTCCATTATACTTAGTTTCATAATCCAGAACCAATATAAGCTTATATTCTTTTGATTAAGAACCAATAAATGAAAAGTAATGAAGTTTATTGTTAGAAATACTTTTAATATTTTATCGTGATATTTTAAACACACACAAACGTGAGGTAGGTATATAAAACACGAATAAGAAACAAAAAATAGCATAAACTACTATTTTTCCTCTGTTTCTATTAAACCAATTATTTTATTTTTTTTTTTTTTTTGACACCATTATCATTTAAAAAGATCTGATCTGTAGTAATCAAAACACGAGGAAGATTTTAATAGCCTAAAACATGTAATAAGTATGAATGGAATTACAGTTTTTATAAATTAATACTTAAATTATTCTGAAAATAGTGTTTTGATTATTTATTTTACCTCAGTAAAATTCAGATTATTTAAAGTAATATCAAACGTAAGATTTTTGAACAGTACTTCAGTTCAGATCATTTATTAATGTCATATTGTTTTAAATTGAGTATTTATTTTATTATTTTTATTTTTTAATATTATTATTGTATTATTATCTGTTTGTAATTCCTAACTGTTTTTTTTTCTGAACTTTTAGAAGTTATTGTTTCATGAATATAATTACATATAATTGGTTTTTAAAGTTTTTACTATAGTCCATATTTATATATTTTATAATACGCAGAATTGCACAGAATATATTTCCAATAATGAAAGTTATCTATTTAATTTTAATTTTTTTAATATGATTTAATATGTATTTATCACTAAAATTAATTTGATTGACATAAAATTGTTTGTTTGAAATGCATTAAAATAATGGATATTTGTATTCATGTATCCATAAATGCATATAGGAATTTTATTAGTAGAGATAATATATAAGTTTGTATGAATATTTTTAATACATGCTCTCAAAAATTTGGAATTTTTAACAACAAAAAACCAAATAATCTAATATTTGAGAAAGCTAATTGCACATAATATTGTACTTAATAAAAAATGTCACAATAAATTTAGAATTAAAATTAATTTTCAATTAAAAATACATGTGCTATAATACAAAGCTGTAAGAAAACAAATATGTATCACGACACAGTGTTTTAATTTTTTAATAAAAACGATGTCTCAATCGAACATCAAAATTAATTTGTTAAAAATCTAGAAACAAGTTATTTTAATTTTTGATTTATGTTTTGCTCATTTTATAGCCTTATTTGTAAAAATATTATACTATTAATTTATGTATGAAGATAATGTTCAAGAATCAGATAGATTCTCTTATGTTTGACTAGGGCTTGTTTGTTTACAGTATTACAGTTGCATGATTTCGTATGCCTTGAGAGAATGTGTAACGTTTTAAACGTATTATTGTAGACTGAAATTTCATTATAATATAGTTAGGTAGATTTTGCTAATAAAATTTAAATTGTTTTCATTTACCAATACTTTATAAGTAAGAATTTTTGGTTTTCAGTTTCGGCTAAATCTGTTTACACCTATAGATAACATGCATAACGCCAAACAACTTTATCGTGTGGTGTTATATCATTATAGGATTGATGGAAATAATGTTTGTTTATTATTTTTTTTCACCCTATTACTGAGAATATCAGAATAAAAATAAAACGAACCATTCGATTTCGATAACCGAACCATCAAAATATGCCAACAATATCATCAATTGGTTTAACTTTATGACAAAAATTACGTATCTATATTACTAAATAATTTGCTTCTCTAATTTGTTTTATTTATTAATATTAATGTTTATAATTATAACCGTTCGATATCACGGGGCAAGTATTTATCATTTAATATCTGATCAGTGGTTGTCAAAAATTAGTTTGCGTAATTTAGTTAACTGTATATTATGATGTCAAATTTTTAATTTATTTTTTTCATTTTTAGAAGAAAATATACAATCTATATTGTAGACATGAGAAGTATAATATGTAAGTTAAGAAAATAAAAGAACACAAATTATTTAATTTAAGGGAAGAAGCTATCAAATTATGACACTTTCAATTTTACTTAGGTCTTGTGTATTTTTATATTACTTTATTTTTTTGGTTTTATAAAATAAATATCAGTACAATTTAAATTTAAGTCTTTTTGGAATAAATTGTATGGTATGATAGGTTCTTGATGAGTACATTTTAGTGGGACGAAAGACAGTTATGACACTTTCTATAAAATCATTAAGCTTCATTATGAGTAGTATTTCAGTTAAAATCTATGTGTGGAGTACTAGAACAATGTTTTAAATAGTTTGTATCTTGTTTAGATTTTACTTTTTAATATTTCCCTATTACTGAAATACGTACGTCTTGATAGGTTTTAACATGGTTTTGTGAATTAGAAGTTTGATATTAAAATATAAAGGGCTTGACTTTACTAAAAATTAAATGTTTAAGCATACGTAGCTAATTGTTTAGGGAAAGACTTTTTTCTCTTATACATTTAGTCCAAGCGTTGGTGAAGTGTTAAACTAAGGTATTTCACTGAGTGAAAAAAAGGAATAGAAATGCTATAAAGAAATACATTTTAATAAGGGACGTGTCTTTACTTTACATTTTTATCTGGTATATCAATTTTCCAATAGATCAAAGTGAGTTCACAAATAAAAAAAAGGCCAATAATAGATCTTCATTAATTGCATTAATTGAGATAACCATTTTATCATCAGCATTGTCAGTGATTGTGATGTTTAGTAGGTAATACTAATAGTTATTCAAAAAATTGAAAATTGAAAAATGTTATGTTAGCGTATTCACTTCAATTTTTAACTTGCTTAAATATTGATTTTTCATTTTATTTTAACACATAAATAGATTTGGATGTTGATCATATATATCACATAGATATATCACATAGATATTGGTATCTTGCAAGTAAAAAGTTTAATAAAATTAATTAATATTCGAGAGCACATAGAACACGTACGTATCGAACGAGGCTACCGGAGAACTGATGATGTAAAATAGGTTTTTATTTTATATTTTTTTTAACACTCAAGTTTGATAATGTATTATTTACACTTAACTGCGGACGATTTTAACAATAAAATACATGGCATACCATGTAAGAATAGCACTGGAAAAAAAATGGTTGTATGCTATTTATTACAAATACAGTATATATAGTTAGATCAATAAATACTTTGGATTATAACACGTTCGGACTACATTTGTGTGAATAAAGTTTTTCCATAAAATATATTGTCTGAATAGTTCTAAATTCTAAAAACGAGCTTTTAAAGAATTTAAAAAGTTTTCAGAAAACGCAGTATCTTAGCAAACTGTGGTATTTGAGAAAAAAAAAACAAAACAAAATGTATTTATATACGCGAAAAAAAATAATATTACTTTATCGTGTTCGGAACTATATATATATATATATATATATATATATATATATTGTACATTATTATACTTCTTACTACATTTTAATCTAAAATTAATCAAACTGTTGGAAATATGTACATGATTAACTATTTATTCTATTCACAAAATTATTCATCCATTTTTTGAACTTGTGTGTTTTACTATCTCTATTTTAAACGATAAAACGTTAATTTATGTATATATTAATGTATTATATTCAATAAACTGATTGGAATAAATAAAATAATATATTCACTATTTTATTCAATATTTTTCAGGAATAAATAAGAAAAACAACTATTTGGCTAAACTTTAAAATATATTCAAAACCACTACCTATTCGAAAAGTGACCCAATATTCTACTTTAAATATTAACGCCAAAAAAAAAAAAAAACGACACCTTGTGTATTTTCTCTATATCACTTCAAAGATTGCATGCCTGCAGACATTTTGTTGTAGAAAAGTATATGCACTTAGCTTAGCTATATATACATATTAAAAAGGTATAAGCAAATACTTTAAATCTGCTATTGCGTAAGTCTAAAAAGAAAATACTTTTAGAACTCAAAATTTGAATCACATCAACCGTCATTGGAATCACTATTCTCTTAACTTACGATGAGAGAGGATTTCTCACCATCAAACACAACAATATATAAATTACAATACAAAGTTTAAAGTTTATTATTTGAAAATCTTGTGTTCTTCTCACGACTGAATTTTTACAAACCTCATTGGCAATTCATATAATTATAATATAATCATTTATTATTGTTAATAAAATAAAACATCATTAAGTATTACATTACATTTTAAATCGTACCTATCTGATTTTTTCACGTAATTATCGTCTATTAACAATGAGTTAATACATATATTTGTATTCTGTACGTTTTAAACGGATTTATAATCAGTAGGCTATAGATAATTTTCAATCACAGATTTATATCGTTAAAGTTGTTTCGTCTTATATAGGTGTTAAGTACACAACAAATAATATATATTATATGTAATGATGTGCAAGATCCATAACTCGATAACTAGAATAACTTTTCATTTTCATTTGCTAACTTCGTGGAAGTAATATACGACTTTTGTTTTTAACTCTAGTTCGGACTGTATACTATGAGATTAGGATTACAGGATCTAACAGATATAATAGCTATCATAGAGAAAGGAAACACGTGTTTCTTCCCAAATTGCACGCGTGCTTAGTTACAACTGCGGGTATGCGGGTGCTTTAGCGTTTAATCCTATAAGAGAGTACCTCTTTCTAAGAATATTTTTACCAAAGAACGAAGCTCTAATGGATAGTATGTTAAGAGGTATTATATACATTTTTTTTTTTTTTTTTTTATTATTATTACTCGACAACGAGATTTCAAGTTTTGCTGCTAATAATTTATTATAGAGTGCATTTTGAACTCGAAGAAAATAGTGGCAACGGGTGACATTTTCGTAACGTTATTACGTGAGAAAATTATTCCCAAGGTAAAATTCCTTTTAAGCGAGTGGCTGCTTTATAATTTGGTTAGTTATTGAATTATTTACGTTCTGAGGGTGTCTCTCACAACCACGTCTTTTTATTATAATAATTATATATATAAGCGAACATGTTATATTATAATATATGGCATATATTTTTTTATGTAACAAATAAAAATCGATTTTTATGATTATACGTTCATTATGTCACCAAAAAGTTAGTATCTTGTGGATAACACGTAATATTTTTCAACTTTTTGCGACGAATAGATTATGAGTTTACTATATAATACTATATAATTGTAATGTGTGTAGTTAGTTAATTTAATAAGTGGTTGAAAACTTTAATATAGGAATTATAGTTTGTAAATTACTAATCTGCAGAATTGTTTTTTTTAAATAAAATAATTAAATATTTCTTTCGAATAATATTTTTAGACGCTCACCACAGTTTAAACTGACCAATTCCTGCATCTTACTAATTTAATTAAATATAAGTAAATAATTAAAATATAGAACTAAACACTTTTTCATGTTACGTTATACTTGCGTGTAT
This sequence comes from Melanaphis sacchari, assembly GCF_002803265.2. Taxonomy (NCBI): domain Eukaryota; kingdom Metazoa; phylum Arthropoda; class Insecta; order Hemiptera; family Aphididae; genus Melanaphis; species Melanaphis sacchari. The sequence continues at coordinate 2,436,733 of NW_020271327.1, read as the reverse complement.
ACTGTATATACGTGTATTTGTTTAACATGTTTATTTGTAATAGCTATTATATATTTGAATTCTATATTTTTTAAATTTTACACAATCACTTATAGTATTTGACCAATATCAAATAAATAAATAAACGTTATACCAGATAATATCACGTTTTCAATCACATTTCAGTGCGTAGCTTTCTGTTTCAAACATTATACCTATGGTCGGTCAATAACAAATGACCCACCCGGTGCTCACTCTATTGCTTATATTATAAAACAAAGTCGTATATAGAAATTCAACGACTTAAGTCTAGCAAAGGCACGTTCGGCCTTCGCAACTACAGCAATTGTCCGTTTATCAATCTAATAAATAATAATCATATAAAAACCGGAATATACTTTTTATCATGATTTTTTTTATTTGTTTAAAAGGAAATGTAAAATGTATAAAATTAATATATTATATAAATAACTATGCAGGCTATTGTTCCATATGACAATGTCTATTATCGTTCGGTACATAAACATATTTTGCAAATTAGTACAGTGTAGAATAAAGAACATAATTACGTAAGAAATAAGATGATATTGACTTTTACCAGAGCATGGTCAAAACATCGCTCTGTATCAAATCAAATACAGTTTGACTAAAAATTTAAAACTTAATAACGATGATTGAAAAATTTTAAGTTAGATAGTCACATGATTTATTTTTTTAGCGTGTGTGAAAATAATTATATGATATACACACGCACTAATTATCGAGCGTAGACTTTTTTGGTGAATTGACCTAAAATGTGGTCTGTTTGAGTGAATAAATATAAATAGGTTTGTAGGTAGGTACATTATTTTATAACATACTATTTAATATAGTAATATACTTTTCAAATGAATAAATTTAGATACATTATACATAATTAATAATGGACTCCAGCTTTAAAATGATATTGGTATAATTCTATAATGAGATTCACTATTTAGTAATGTACAGCAGAAAATTAAAAAAAAAAAAATCACAAGTACATCAATGTCCATAGATGTTGTATTTTTCATTATTTTTTCATAAAAAATGAAGTTAAATAAATTGTCGTTGTTTAACGAATGTATCTTTCTTCTATAGATATGGTGAAAATCCGGTTTCGTCTTTGGGGGGAGGGGGGGTCATACACAATGATAATGAAGATGATGTTCAGAGTAGTAATTATTGTATTCTGTTTCGTTCCAAGTTGCCCAGTTTTTTACCGCTGTGTTTTTGGGTATTTACGATCGTTTTTGCCATAGTATCATAATATTTTTTTGTTTTTTAATAGTTGTAAACTATTTTCTTGGAGACATCACGAGGCGCTACGAGATGTTTTGGCGACGATGACGACACGCAAGTGTATTACTTATAACGGTAGCGGTGACGACATTGTACTTTAATGTACAACTTTATTTACCACGATGGTGGTAATGGTCTGACGCCGTTTTATTCCTTATAAAACGTAACGTACAGTCATTATATTACCATTACAGTAGAGTTCAGCAAAACCACGTGCAGCTGTGAAACCATAGCAATATAAGGTTTTCGCCACTAAAGCGCATCGCACAATTATTATTCACGCATACTACAGTCAAATAATTATTTATTTATATTTATACATTTTGTTAAACCATTTATAATGTCATAAATCCATAATATGTGGTACATCGTAAATTCTAACATATGTCTTAGAAAAAAAAACCATTGACATTTGTCGTATTTTTTTCTTTTTTTGTTTTGTTTTGTCATCGGTGTTAAACCTTAATTACGATCTACGATGTTTAGATACTATTTTTTTTTTAAATTATAGGATATTATTGATAATTCAACACTTATAGTGCAGTGACTAGTTTAATAGGATCTAAATTGAAAATTATGTGGCCAGATATTGTCTTTTATAATGCATTGATTTTCCAATTTATGTTTGTAATATGTAATACCACCCAATGTACTTATGTTATTTGTAAATTGTTTATTGTGTTGTGTGTGTTAAGAATAAAAAGTATTTCTGTATGGATATAAGACACGAAACACTCTTTAACTTGTTAACATTTTTGTTTTTGGACAATTTATATTTATTTATTGCCCTATATAGTTCATATTATTCGATTACCTATACGGTTTTATTTTAAATGTACTTTATTATTCTTTATGATGGACCGTGGTTTTGATGGCTAGTGCTCTAAATATTTATCACAGTGGGCCATATAATTAAATTATAATATTTATTCATCTCTAATAAATAATAAACGCACAAATTACTCATATCGTTTAATTATGGGCTATAATGCATTATATATTTTATTATTATTTCGTATTTAATATTTACTTATTATTAATGTTAGATTTTTTCAATTGTTTAGGATTATTTTTAAAGTTTTTATTTGCTTAAAATTTGTGAATTTTATATATAGACATTATAATATAAGAGATCAGAAAGCATTTGTGTAAACGAATTCTCTCGTTCAATGTTCACAAAACATATAAGTATACAGTAAATATGGTGTGTGTTTGCCGTTTAGTGTTTAATTTTCCTATATTTTGGTATTCAAATATTAAAAAACTCTCAAAGAGAAAACTTTTCACCGCTCGTTTTTCTTTTGAATTTAATATGTATAGTATATTTACATGTATAGTTTTATATAACAGTTAATTTGAAAATGAAAATATTAAACTTTCTGAACAGTATGCATGTGTCCTTAATGTTGTTTGTACAATTAACAACAATCATATAATAATAATTATTTTTACTAGCAAATTATTATTTAGTATAACTTTCTGATCGATACTTGTTAACAAATAACAATTTATGCTATTATTATAGTTATTATTACAATAATTATTACGTTCCGTAACTGATACTTCTAATTAATCAAATTATATTGTTATGAAATCATCATCATCACTAAAATACAGAGTAATTCAAAAGCATTCATCCGAATGAGAATTGATATATAGTCAACAACCGTAAATTTCAGATAAACTACCTACTATGTAGATATTACATAGGGGAGATAGGATAGTCAAGTTTATTTTCGTTTTGTTATTTTGCTATTTTTAATTTTTTTAATGATAAATGTGTATTGTGAGTATCCGTAACGATTAGCAAACTGCGGTTATTAAGTTTTAACTTTCGAGATGGGATAGTAAAATACAGTTTGTTTTAAATGCCGTATATATGCATGCCAGCAGTCAGGGAAGTCATATTGAAAATATTATGTAATGTATTATATAAAAACTATATATACATTCCATTTCTGTATTGTAGTTTTTAAAATAAATATAAATTTTTAAATCAGATAAATACTTCTTCAAGATTCAGTACAATATAATAATTTAATGCGTTTTATTATTATTATTATTATTTTCTGTGTTATTGATTTGTTAAGTCATATGAATAAATAAATAAGTGCGTAATAATTGAACTCTCCTCAGACAAAACATCAAAAACGAGATGATAAGAAGTAACATTAATAATGGGTTGTAAATTTGTAGTAATAAACGATTAGGGTAGTTCGTTTACCCGAATATCGAGTGTGTGGTGTTTGTTTTTGAATTATGGGTGGGTAGTAATTGTGATTTGTGAGTGTCTTAACATATGGTAATATAAATAATAAGGGTTGGTGTAATGTCATACGATATTACATAATATCCGCACAAATATAACTATATAAAATATTTTATGTTAATATCAGTATACGACTGTAGATGTCATGTGGACTGTAGATTTTTTTTTCAATCCCGATACGTGATGCATAGAGAAAATAATATTATATAATAATATTGCATACGAGTCTATTATTATTATTATTATTATTATTATTACTATTATAATGGTGTGACACTCTCGAGTGTAAACCATCTCTTTTCATTAGTATAACCACCTGTCTATTTGTCGTAACGTGATTGTACGACTGCAACTATAGAGCTCAACTTTGGAGAAAAAAAACTAGGTCAACAATTCGTTATTGTCATAATTTGAAACAGGTTCGACGTACACTCTTTCTTACTGGCATGGGGAACTTGATGTTTTCGCAGAGGTTATAATATAGTATATAGCAATGGTCTTCAACATTTTTTGCCCATGACCCACTTAAATTCTACTTTAGCTCGATTTTACATAATGCAATCCGTAAATCATGTTCGGTATGAAGTCAATTTCTTTTTAGCATTTTTAGACGTGAAGTTATAGAAAATCCTTTTTCACATAAATAATTTGTTAGAAATATTATAATAAAATAATATAATATGAAAATTAAATACTACAAGACATTTTTTTTTATATAATTAATTATTTATTGTAGTTTTATAATCTTATTACTTTTATTACTTTTTTTTTTTTTTTTTTTAATTATCCGTTACCCAATTTTAAAGATTACATGACCCAAAATCGGGTTGAAACCCACCAGTTGAACAGTGTAAAATACTGGTCTATAATATTCCACTAAATCCCCTGACCACTTGAGACGTTAAAACCTAATAACAAGACATTTACAGTCATATTTTACATGGGTACTTGTTGTAGTATCCATACTAGTTAATGCTGAATTATTATTCGTTGGCAATTTCTCACTCATACACCACCACAAATAAAACCTTCGAAGCATCTGCCTCTCGATTATTCTTTTCATTCCACCACTGCTACTATCTATGAATATATATATATATATATATATAATATTCGTTGTATTTTATTATGATATTGCACCGGAAGTTGGCAGTGACCCTCGTCGAACGGACACGCACGTCCGATTTAAAACGTACTCTCGAGTGTATAATACAATATTGTAGCAACGACAGAATCGTCGGATAGTATGTGCGGCAGTAAAAGGAAGGGGTCGATTTTCGCAGATCATTACGTAAAGCCGCTGGAGCGATCGGAGGCGCACTATTATGCGGTCGCGTTAAACGCTCGATTGGAACAGTTTGAAATCGTGTGCAAACGTCCCTGTACGAGTGTATATTATACTCGTAAGTCGTAATGCTTCATCGTTAGCTCGCTAGCGCTTGTGTGCGTATTAATATTTCCTTTTCTCGTGTGCGTATTAATATATCCTTTACTTGCGTGGGTATTGATATTTTCCCTCGAGTGGCCTCATGTATCAGTGTATTTGTGTGTCGATATTTCCTTACCACCCACACACGAGTATATAATAATATACGTATGCGTATTATGTACGGGTTTTATTTACTCGTTGTCGTTGTTGGTCGCATAACGTCGTCACGTCCGGTCGGTATATCATCAAAGAACACGTCGCTACACTCAAGTCATATACGTGTGTGTGTGTATAATGTATATGTGATATTTATATATATATATATATATATAAGAGATTCGCTGAGACGAAGGAGACTATCGTGACAACTATGCACCATTCGAATATCGAGAGAAAAATAGAGATAAAAAAAGAGACCGAAAAACAAGGACACACTCGTCGCTTTATCTCGAATCCCCCTCGTGTATAATAATATTTCGTCGTATTGTTTCGATACACGACTCTGCCAATCGTTTCCGCACGTCGTGTTCGTGCCAACGGGTTTGGTTTTATTACCCGTGTTTTACGACACCGCATCGTCGTCAACTTCCCCTGCACAGCTCGATCAATCTTACTTTTCGAATTCCGGTGCACGCGGGCGAAATTTACCACCGCGTACCTACGACTATTCATCAGATATGATAACGATATTTTTCACATTCTTTGTACACACATCATAATCATTATACGAATTACTGCTTGTTGATTTATTATCATTATATATTTGCACGCGATTATGCAGATAATATTACTCCGTCCAAGGGTGGCATGTAAATACCAATGACGTGGAGTACGCTTTGTATAGTGCCTAAATATATTATTTTATATTGCCACATCTATGTGCATCATTCGTAACTTGATATTTCAAAGTTAAATCAATATATTCACAAAATGTTCATTTATGTTTAATACGGTATAATAATATGATATAATTATTAGTTTACAATGCCATTTTAGATATAATATTATTCTTTTATTGTTCTTAAATGTTGAAGCACAATAGTGCTTAGACTTATAATGTAATATTAATATAATAAGGTATTTAGAGGGCCAGAGTAGGAACTGGTATTTTCATGAAAATTGCATGTATTTACCGTTATAATATCGATGCTTAAAGATTGATTTTTTTTTCATTTTTTCCCCGGGGAAAGTTATTATTTTTCCGAGCTACGTATATTTACCGATTAGATAGTAGGACGTATACACAATAGTAATTTAAGCTGCGGCGGTCACCAGTCAATTAAATGCAGTTCATTGACAATACGTATTATATTTATGTATTTGATCAATATTGATTTATTATAAATTATTTAAAACAAACCAATTTTTATTAACACACGCAATTGAATTTGTCAATACAGAATCATTAATCTAAGCCATGAAGATTCAAATTATATGTTGCGTATTGATGTTAGAATAATTACAATTTTATCATGAAAAAACTATTAAGATAAGTTAATCATACTTTGCAATCTGAAATTCAGTAATTTTTCATGATTTAATTTATTTAGCTTAAACTAAAATAGGTGTTTAATAATTATACAATATCCAGACATATTAATTAAAAATCATAGTTTTAAATTATAGTTTATACTTTATAATCTTTATTACAAAATTTTAATCATCGGTAATTAATCACAGATCTTTTTCTCTAACATTGTTATTAGTTTAATTATTTTAGAATTCAAAGATTATTGTAATATCAGTTTATAACAACTACGTAGTGTGTACTGTATTTACGCTTTATGTCATTTTTCAAATACATAATGTAGTAACCTCTTGTAAGTCGTTCAATAAGGTTTGGTTGACATATCAGTCGGAGACAACCTGGGATGTGTGTGGTGTATGAATATTAAAATGAACTAAAAAAAAACAAAAGAAGAAATTTTGAGCATATATAAAAAATAGTACTGTCTGTACTATGCTACATTCACCATTTTTCATTTGTTGACGGTCGGATAACAACTGTCTTCGATAATTTTTTTTCGTCACGACGCGCATTATTGCAAATATTACAAATATAAATATATATTATAATTATTTAGATAATAATAATAATACTAATAACAGTTGATAATGATCGCAACACGGGGAAATCATCATCATAATACACTATTATCGTATATACATAAATATAATATAACTTATAACATAATTTGGCATTTTAATATTACTCATACCACAATAATATACATCTAGAATTAAAATGTGTTCTTTATAAGTATTTGTGATTCATGGTAATTAATATTATTACATTATACTATTATAGTGATTCGTGAATGTCTACCAAGTTAACACGTCCAAGACTATTAGTGGTATTGGAGATAAAACAAATTTATATAAACTATAGAGAAGTCGTTCTGCAATTAAACTTTCAAGTGTAGATTATGATAGAATAGATCAATATAATATATGTGTTGAATTTAAATACGAAAATAATTTATTGTTAACAAAAAATGATTATAAGCAAAGATGACTTCTATATGGTTGTTCAGATATGTTTAATGTATCTAAATAACTACATTAGTAATTTGTTTTCCTATAAGTTGAATTAGTTTTTAGTAAAAGCATTGAGTATATTAAATAATAACTAATAACTCAAATATTATTTTTATAAACTATTTAGGTATTAGTCAATACCAACGTATATGATATAGAATGGAGTGAGAGGGATCGTGGTATAAATAGCTTAAAATTAATTTTAATATTTTTTAAATGTAAATATGTATAAAACATAATCAATTCAATGGTGAAATTTTTTGAATTTCAATATAAAAGTTTTTTTTTTTTTTTAATTGACAAATCAAATGAAACTAATAAATTAAAATATTTCATTTTTGTTTAAATTTTAAAATTTTTAAGACTACATATAAGTTAGGTGTAGTAAAGGGGACTATATTTTTAAAATGCTATGTTAATCAATCTTTTAAGAAACTGTGTATTAAATTTTCAAGATTTTTAGTATTGAACCAACAAGTTAATCAACACAAATACAATTATTTAAAAAAAATATAAAATATAAAATATCTGTGAATATCTATAGACTAAAATAGTCAATAAAAAACTATAGTATTTTAAAAATTATATTCTTTTCATAAAATGCTAATATTGGTTTATAAATAGTTAGTGAAAGATGCAAGTATCTTAAATTATTTACTTTTGAATTACACATAGTTGTAAAACCAATGTATCCATTGCCTCGTATTAATTTGTATTAAATATATTGATTTTTTTTTTAGATATGAATATTTTAATATTCAAGATGTGAAATTCATTACGTTTGAATTTAAATACAATTTAATAAATATTTAAAAAAATTGAAATAGAAACTTTATTTTTCATAGAATATTACTGTAAAAAATAATAAATCTAAAGAATAAAGACTTAATTGTAATTTTACAATTTTAATTTGATTTTTTTTTTTTTTTTTTTTTGTTTTCATCAACCCATATTATAAGTATACAAGTATACACACATTTTAATTTTCTAATAAATTTCTATCAGTCTTTTTATTCATTACACATTATTTTTTTGTACCTTTGTAAATATACACACTAAAATTTACAACAATAATAAACGAAAAAAGATAAGCAAAATATGGATAACGCTGCTTTACTGTACATTAGGTGTCGAGTTGGTCACTGTTATAAGTGTTATAGGTGTATACAATTTGAATTCAATAATATATCATCGTGTAAACATTACGGTTCTGAGTAAAGACGCTCTTTACGAGTGTCAGACTTATCATTAAGTATATTTTACACAAAATTATAAAATATGTAATATTTTATTTTTAGTATTTCAGTAAGTTAATATAATTTTTTCCTAAAATATTGTACCATTTGTTATATTATTAGTATTTAATTATTATAAAAAAATATATATTTACACTATATCAGATAAACTTATACAACTTATAATTAAAAAAATACAAAAAGTTTATGTAATCTTGAATAATATTTTTAAATTATGTTAAAAGAACTGATATATCGTTATAATAAAATTGTCGTTTAAATAAGTAATTTTGTATTAATTGGAACTATAAAAAATAATTGGTTTTATACGTTTCTTTATATTTTATAGTTTCTCAAGAATAATGTTTGTAAGATCTTGTATTACATTTTCAAAAATATTGACTCAACAAATATTTTTTTTTGTCATTTTTATAGAAAAATGTAAATGATAATAACAATATTTGGTGAAAATTGTAATCATTTATTGTTTTTCTTTTCTTTTTTTTTTTTTTAAGTAAAATAAGATATCAAAAACTGTTTAAGGAGAAAAATGTATTTTATGCACGTATATCCAATGTATTAAACATTAGAACTTTATATGCTCATAAAAAATGAATTTAACTCCGATAAAAATTCTTTTCATGTATAGGTTGAAAAACTAATAAAGAATTTGTATTTAATTTTTAAATAATAAATATACAAATAAAAAAATGTATGAATTTTCAAATTTACCAATTTGATATTCGTCATTTTTATACACCTTGTCAACATTTTAACTTGAAACGCTTATAAAAAATATTGTGTCTATAAAATTTCGATACTTTTAAATGGAAATTTAACAATTTTATATCATAATGCATTATAATAAAATCAATAAATTCATCGCTCCGCTCAGAATTCTAAAAAAAAACAAAACTACAATAGTTTAATTTATATCAAAGAATTTAATCCCTATTTATCATGGCACGGAGTGACCATCCCAATCCTACCGAGTTATAATTTAATTTCAAATATTAAATTAAAAATATTTATATACTAAATCATTTATAAAATATACACATATATTAAATAAAATATTTATATTAACAACTTACGAGGAGCTTTATATCAAATTTTTAAGAATTTCTACCAAGTAAATAATTTTTAATCGACAAAAAAAATGAATATTTCTTGTTTATAAGTAACTTAAAAATAGTCGAAATATTTTAAAAACGATAATGCAAACATTTGGTGAAAATTTCAAATATCTATGGTAATTTGTTTTTAAGTTACGTTAAAAAACAAAACTGCTTTGTCAAAAATCGGATTAATATGAAAATTCCAGTTTGCCTTAACTTTTTGTATTTTTTCCCGGATCATAAAAATAAATACTAGGAATTTTTAATTTAATCTTTCTCAAGTACAAACTAGATTCAATTTGGCATCTAACGTTACTCTCATTTTTAAAAATTGAATTATTTCATTGATAATTTATCATGGACTCATTCATAAAAAAAAGAAACACATCATTATAAATCAATTTATTCATCACTCTGCTCAAAATCTAAAAATATATAAATATATTGAATATTTAAAAAGTTCAAAATAATAACATTTGTCTTTATCAATCAAAATCCAATAATTAACATTTTTCTTATATATTGTTGTTTGACTTTTGCGGTCACGATTTTTTTATTATCGCAATGATTTACAAGGTTCACAAAGGAAACTTAATAGGTACATACTACAGAGATAGGTAAACGTACAAAATAAATGTTCTAAAAATATTATCGGTCGAATTTAAGCCATTCTGTTGGTCGATTGTCGATTCAAATGCCATGTTTCAGAAAAAAAAAATACATCGATACACGTAACACGAAGTTTTGAAAATAAAATATTTTACTCTGGTAAGTACATTTTAAAATTATATCTTTTATGGCTTTGAATTTCAAAAAATTTGTATACTCATTTGTTTAAGAAACGTCGTGTAGTTAAAATACTTCAAAAAATTTGATATATGTTTTGTGCTTTTAATGTAATTTTATATATCAGGAATAGTTACACATTTTATATTTATCACTTCCTACAATCAGTGTATACTGTTTAATGTACAAAACAATAAAGAATATTATGCTCTATAAATAACCCACAAACGTGGTCACTTTGTCATTTGTTGTTGTTATTATTATTATTATTATTACTGTTGTTTGATGCACAGATAACTGCAACAGATTGTAGCCACACTTGGCGAAATCGCATTATTTTTAAGTACATTTTAAAGCAGTTGATATTAAATCGAATAAAAAAAACATATAAAAAGTTAATTTGAACGTTTTCAGAAGAAGCGTTTTGTAAGTACGAAGCTTTGGTGTAGAACTTACACGTAATATGCATGCATGTTTGCGTATGTGTGCGTGTGTGTGTGTGTATAGGTGTTTAAAATTCAAGAAGAATAAAGTATTAAAAGAACAAAGTTAGTAGGGAGCTGTAAAACGTTAAGAATGTCTATAAATAAACAAACAGGGACGGAGAAAAAAAAACTAATAAAACGACCGAAAATACCTACGACTTAGTATAATATATCCTATAACATAATTGCCGGAATGGTTAAAGTAAGGGTAAGAGCGTCATTTCAATTCTTAGCGGTTGGTGCCAAAATGTTTATTGGCCATTTTAAAATCATTACCAGGCATATTGTTTTAGTTTATAGCACTATACATAAATCTTTTATTATACAATATGTAAAAGCATAAAATATAAATAACTACATACATAGGAATAGGAATGCAATATGTTTTTAAAATTTTAAATTATGGCATTTTAATGGGAAATTATTACTAGTTTTTTGATTTTTTGTCAACGCAATATTACGATTGGGACTTTTAATTCATATCCCGTGGTTATATTTTATACCAACTACAATTCATAGTATTACGAAAAAAATATCTTTTTAATATTATTAGTTTTTTATAATATTATAATATCTGATTTTTCGTTAGTAATTGATAATTTGTCGGAACATAATAAAAATGTATTTTAAAAGTAAGAAAGACGAGAAAGTGGTTACCGTACGTATACCGCTGTACATAGTATATATTGAGTGGGTCACTGTAATACTGTGATGGATGAGGTTAATAAGGTAATACAGTAGATTGAATTAATTTTTGACAAAAATATTGAATTTTAAAATGTTATTGTTTGTAAAAAAATATACATTAAAGTTCTGTGTTGATAAATAAAGTGGTTTTGAGTTACCATTAAATAATTATCAGTTTAAATATGCAATTTCGACTAAAATTAACTTAAAATATCTATGAAAAATAAATCGTGATTATACATATATTTCTTGAATTTTTTGGCATCAGTATGAATTACTAATGAGAAACTTTGTATTAAATTTTAAAATCTTAGTTATGATAAGAAAAACATTGAGTAGAGGAATTAGTTTTCTATATAAAAAATCCTGATTATATTTAATTATTTTATTTTGTTTTTGCCCTTATTGAGAAAAGTAATTGGAATTTTTTTTTTACTTTTGATCCCCTAAAGTACCAAAAAAAAAAAACATACAAAGTTGAAAATCAAATCGTTTTGGTTACTCCAAATTATGATAACAGATATATACTATTGTAATCAATACATTAATCACTCTGTTCAAAATTTAAAATTCTGTAACTCGCAATACGTTTGTTTTGTATAATTGCTGTTATAATCACAGAAAATATGAGATGGAATTATATTATTAACACGATAATGGCGGGAACTCTTTTACCCTTCCACAACACCTGTTTAGTGAGATATTTACGTGTTTTGTTTTTTTCATGGAATATGTTCAATTATAATAAAATATTTTTGTAAAAATACTAATGGTAATTATAATAAAATACCTATAAATTATTTTTATTTTTTTTTATCTTTTTGTGGCCTTGTGGGTGTGGAATATGTATAGTGATCATGTGCAGTGGTGGTGGAAATTATTTTTATGTACACCTACCTTTCAGAAAATATTATATATTACACTTGCTTATTGGCAACAAATACGAGTACATTCAGGCAAAATGTGATTACGTCACGAGTATGAACACTAATATTTATAGATATTACGTTAATAACATATTACTTTTCGATTTAAAATACCTGTTAATATTATTTTATAATATTAATAAATAATATTACCTAAATCCTATTTTGTGAGTAAATACAACGGCTTAAATCAGAAGAGACAGCCTACGTGGGTATTACAACATGGTAGTACACCTGTATTATAAGAACAACATTTTTTTTTAAGCACATCAAGAGTTAAATTAAATTAAATATAATATTATTAGCAGACCCATTATTGGGGGAAAAAAATGTGATAAGTACTGCAATCATGTGTCAAAATTAGTGTTTCCGGGTAAATGTTTATAAGTTTCAATTTTTTTTTTATCAAACGTTTTGATTTTGTTTAGGTCAACTCCAGATATTTTTTTAATACTCAGACCTCATTTTGTTTTTTTGTCAACGAGAGTTCAATTAACACTTAATTATGTCAAATCTCCAAAGTTCCTACAGATGGTGAAATTTGGGGAATTATATTCAAGACAACCAATACTCTGCATTCTATATTCAAACATATTGACCTTTAGCGTATAATTATTAATTATAAAAGTTGATTAGGTTAGGTAATTAAGTGTAATCTGTGGTTGCTGAAAAATGTCAGCAAATGTAATATTAAATAAATTATTATAATAGTTTATCAGCTGTTTAAAAAGCCAATAACGTAACACGAGATAATAACGAAAGATAATGGTCATCACAAAGGCGTTAAAGTATATATAAAATATAATATTATTTAATTTTTGATATCCTTAATGTATTTACGGACATAGGATTATCTTTTTATTTCCCGTTGAGATTGCACATAAAGTCATATTCTGTCCATTGTATGCATGTACAAAATGTTCTTTACTTTATATGATAATATACATTATGAATAAATTGGAGTAAATATTTAGTATGGAAAAAATCATGCAAACATAAAATGTGTTGCGGAATAACGAAACAAAACATCATATAAATTTTAAAATTTTCCGTATAAGCATTATTCTGCTTTTACACTGATCGTTTCATGTCTTTGGTATACCACGTAACCAAATTAAAACCAGTACACCCACGGCTTGGTCGTGATTCTGTTTACATATACAGTCAACTACTCGAATTTTTATGATACGTAGGATATTTACTCTTTTTTGCCTTCAAAATAAAAACGAAGGCGAACTGCAGTAGCTTTGCATTATAATTTATTCTGTCGGAGTATTCTCCTTTCTACGACGCACTCTATGTATTGATACATACTTATTCGATCACCGTCGTGTACATATTATCGTATCCACATATATCGCGGGCTATTTCGTTTGATAAATCGTACCGAAAATGATGCTGGTACTCCCTCTCAATCCGCGACATGAGCTTACAGGACCGCAATTTGTTTGCCCGTACACGGTATGCACGCCGGAAAATCTTTTTGTTTATTCGTTCCCCCCCTCCACACACACACACACACACACAAACACTCACACTCATATATATATTTTATACTCACACCGGTGCAAACACACTAATGTAATATCCCACATGCACGGGTATTTGTCTACGCGAAATGCGGCGTCGGACCCGCATCGTTATGGCTTGTGTAATGCTCTCAGATTTAACAACATTAAGACCTTGGGTGATGATCATTCGTCTGCTCAAACATATGTGTGGGGTATATAGTCGTCGAGCAAGACAAACAGTGCAGACAGCGCAGCATTCGTACACGCGTCGCCGTGCCGTCTGTAATCGTACTCCGTCGTCGAATTCATAAACGTGCCGTCTTGTGTGTACATTATAAATGCGACGAACCACGACCACCACAAAAGACACTCTGCCACGACAGGATTATGTACACTTATGTCAGACTTATACTCTAATAATTGTACTTGTGCACGCATACTCTCGTCTATAGTATGGAATGTATATGTACGACCTTGTACACACACACACACACACATATATATATATATATATCATAATAAATTATGCTAATGTGCATTCACTCATTCACAACCGGCACACCGTAAAAACTACATCTCTCTGAATATAATATCATATAATATCAGAAATGTAAAATTTGTCACAAAATAGCGAACACGAAAAATCATCACGAAAAGATGATGTATCCATCTGCTTAAAATACGGACGGTCGAGAGAGAGAGAGAGAGAGAGAGAGAACCTTTGAAGCAAGTTCATAATCATCGCTAGTTTGGCCAACAGTCCCGTTTATTTTGTAATCGGATGAGGTGCGAGGGCTAACTGTTGAAATACTGTTTGTGACCCGAAATGAAAGTGGAGAGGAACGAGACTATTGTCAGTGGTGAGCTGCAGTGATTGTACTTTGCGTTTGTTCCTTAGGCGGACCGCATCAGATTTCATCATGCGATAATATTAGAATATTACAATTTCGGTGCGTTAAACCTGGAGGAGATACACTTTTAGACGCACCGATATATTTTGTAAAGATCGAATAAGAAGTATGCGTGTATAGGTTCGTTTTCGACAAATTGCATAGAAAATAATATCATTACAATATATTTACCGTGTCTGTGCAGATATTGTAGTAATAATGTTTATGTAACAATGTAACATTATTATAACATCGTAGAATATAATGATGTATACACGAGTATCGATACGTTTATTGGTCGTTAATGTCATCGTAATCATATTAGGTACATAAGGTACACGTCCTTTGGGGATATTGATAATATTAGAATATTTTGGCAAAAAGGATAATAAATAGTTAGCGCCGCCAAAAGGTAAACCGAGATGACATATAATATCACTTTATAATATTATTTTAGTACATTTAACAAGCAGTATCTCTAAAAGACAATAATTTATTAGAATACCCATGTTTTAACTGAATAGATATACCTACTTAGTAGGTATAATTTGTGACTTGAAAAGTCACAAATTATACGATTACACGTTAATAAGGTTACATTTATTTGCAATATAATTAATCAAAAGTTAAATTTGGAGTGCGTTGATTGTTGTTCTGTAGAGGAGTTCATATGATATCTACACTTCTGATTCGAATCAACAAATTTTTTTTTTTTTTTTTATTTATTAATCTACGTTTTATTATCATTTCAAACTTTGACATGCCATTATAATATTACAGTTTGTTCCTGATTAAATAATAGTATTAAGTAAATTTAGACGGTTTGCGTTTGTATCTACTTATAAACTGAAATTTTTATTGTTTTATAAAATTAATTAATAGCCGCAAAATAACATTAAATAAAACGATTAAATTAAATTTTAAGGGTTAAACATAGTTATCAAGCTTTTGCTTATATAAAATATTAATAATCCAAAAAATGTGAAAATAGAATACTTAATCTTCGTGAAAACTTGGTCAATATAGTTAGTTACATAATCAAGGGTTTTAATAATTATATAAGATAATATGATTGTAGGGGAGTATGTCTCATTTACCTTATTTATGTAAAAGCTATTTATATATATAAACATACATGCCATTAAAATAGGTAAAAGGTGCAGAGTCATTGGTAATAAATTAATAATATAATGTTTTATCTATTAAAATATATACATATCGTATAATGATAGCGTGGTATAATATACACCGGAAATAAACTGTCTGGTAAATGAGCGACATTGTCTCATGATTTTAAAACTATTAGCCTACATTATATTTACAGTTTATTACAACTAAATAAAACTAATATTTTACACAAGATGTTCTCAAGAAAAAATAATTTATACATATATGGACCTAAATATTGTAAAATGTTCTGTATTAAAATAAAAAAAAAAAAACTTCGATAAATCTTTAGGGTCATTTCTTTAGGGTCATTCTTAAAAGATTAATATAAAAAAATAAAAAATAAAAAATAAATACCATATTATACGAACAGCTAGTATAAATTAACCATACATTAAACCTACATTAAGTTTCATAAAAATATTATATAAGCATTAAACATCATTCAATACGTATAAAACAACAAACAGTTATTGAAAAAAATATAAATATATTTTCGGTAAATAGGACTAAATAACCAAACTACTGCTAAATAAAAAATGTTCTTATTTCCAACCATTTTTAATTTGTTAATTTTATGATAGTAAAAATAAGAAATAATTTAAAACTTCAAAAGTATATAACTTATAAAAAAACATCAATAGCATTTTAAAATGTAGAAATAAAAAATAATTTAAAACTTTAAAAGTATAAATAATTTCTAAAAAACATCAATGGACGACAATCTAATTTTCAAACAAAAAGTTGAAGACCCCAATAAAGCAATAAGAGAGTTTATTTTGAAAGAATAACAATAAGTTAATTATAATCTTATTCACTTTCTCTTTTAAATATAAAACTATTTTAAAATTCGTTTTTCTAAATTAAATTGTATTTATTCTTATCAAAAGAAAAATTAAAAGTGATTTTTTTTTTTTTAATTTAGTTGACTTTTAAGTTAACAATTAAACTTAAGCAACGGCGATTTCTTTAACATTTATTTGTGAATTTAAAATCTATTATTTTTTTTGTAAAAATTATAAAATATTAGGTATTAAATAAAAATTGAACTTACATATTAAGACAGTTTTATTTTGTTTCGATTCATCTAATATCAGTTTTTCTTTAAAGATAATATTATATTGGTTTTTAATCTAAATAAAGATAATAAAAATACTATTTCATAAAATATTTTTAAAGTATACACTTGTATATAATTTTATAAATAATTTAGTTTATAAACATATTTTATTTGATATTTGAAATTAAATTGAAACCAGTAGAAGTGGGATGGTCACTTCATGTCCATGATTAATATAGAGATTAAATTCTTTAACTTAAATTAAATTATTGTAGTTTTCTTTTTAGATTCTGAGCGAAGTTATGTATTTATTGATTTTATCATACTAGTGTGTTATGATGTGAAATTTTAATTTTCCACTTAAAAAACATTGGTAATGTATAGTCACAATATTTTAACTTAAAATGTTTATTACATTTGATATTCAACTGTAAAATAATTATTTCCCCGCAAATACATTTTTATAATATATTTGTATTTAAAAAAAAAAAAATAATAACAATAGATACTGAAATTTTTACCAATTATAATATACTATCATTTCATAGAATTAATTAAATGTTTTAACTTTTTTTTAGTCAATTCTGGATATAAAAATATTGGTTTTTTCAATAAACGACGAAAAAAAAAAATTTTTTTTCACTGGGTCATTATTTTTGAAAACGTAATACAAGATCATACAAAAATTATTCTCAAAAAACCATAAAATCTAAATAAATGCATGAAAAGAATTATTTTTTTAGCTCCAATTAGGGCGAAAATACTTATTTAAATTTAAAATTAAATAACGATATGTCGATTATTTTGTTAAAATTTAAAAACATTATTCGTGGTTAATTAAACTTTTATTTATTTTATATTAATTTATATTATTATGAATCTTACTGTACGCAATAATATTTTTGATTTATTTTAAAATATTATTTATTTAAAATTATAATAAATCTATTCTATTTTTACTTTTGTAAGGTATTTACAGAACGTTATTATTAAGTAAAAATTAATATAATATAGTGTAAATATTTATTTTTATAATAATTAAATACTAATAATATAATAAATGCAATATTTTAGTAATAAAACTTTATACATAACACTTTAATAAGACGATAAACAATACCATAATATTATGAAGTAAAATAAATTAAATAGCTAAAAAAATAAATAAATATATATTTCTTGATGATTCAGGTTAATAGACAATATGTATTTTTAATAGTTAAATGTATTGTAATTTTCAAACAAGTTTTGATAATAATAATTTTTATTAGATATTATATGTATTGATTATTTACAAAATAATAACGATTTACTGTTTTTATAATTAAACCAAATACTGAAAACAATTTATTTATCACACTATTATAATTTTATTATATAAACGATTTTACTATGTTCAAAATCGGCATGTTGTAATAATCATTAATGACACAAAATAAATATTGACACCTCACTCACAATATGATTCGATATAATTACGCCATCAACGATATTATATTTTATACTGATTACTTATTCAGAATTATTTTGTTTCATTTAAAAAAATAAAAAATATTTTTAACAATGAGTATTAAACTTCGAATTTAGTAAATCGCTGATTTTTGTGAATCAAGTAATGATTTTTTTTTTTCATTAAAACTTTGTATTACAATTAGTTTTTGCAATTAGATATTAGCGAGAAACATAAAGACAACAGTATTAAAATAAAAGTTATTTTCAAAAAGAAAGAGTAGAATATAAAACTAAATTAAAATTTTTTTATGCTTATAAAAAAAGAATATATTAAATATTTTATTGTTTTGTTTGTTAAAAAAAAAATTTTGGTAATCAAAAATAATATTGAAGGAGTTGGAAAGGGATAATAGACTGGGAAAAATGAAGATTAGGTGAGTTATATCATAAATTGTAAGATCATTCGTACTGTGCAAAAAGAGAAATAATTTTATAAAAGTTTAAAAGAATGACAATTAACTAGAAAGTGGCTTAAGCGGAGACTGGAGAAGAATACTATGCTTTTCACAGAGAGATTGAGGTTCTGAAACCAGAATAGTGGAGCTATAGTTAAGGATATGTTTTTGTACCAAGTGTCAAAATGAGAAAGGAGTAATTTCCAGTATTTAAACCATAGATTGGATGTACAAAGTCTAAGGTTGGAGATAAAGTCAGACCATGGAATTTTTGAACACGTAAGGCATCTGAGAGATGTCATGAAGTTTATTAGATTGTCGTCAAATTTATTTCAAGTAAATTGGTGATATTATTTACCTTTATACTCAGTGAGTTTTAAAACTTTTCTATACGAATTGCATAATGTTTTAATGGTCTTATAATCTTAATAGTAAACTATAATTTGCTAAGATTTGTTGATGAATAAAATTATTTATAGTTTGTTTTTTTTTTTTTTACTGACATTAAAATATTTAATTTTTTTATAACAAAAAATGTTTAGTACATTTTTGTTCAGTATAAGTATTATGAACTCTTATTTGTATTATTTTTAAAGCAAAATTATTCCTAGCACTTATCTTTCTATCATTTCCGGTCATTTAGTTACACGATATAATGTTTTTTAAGGCGCGTTATGTAGGCAATATTAGTACCTACTTTAATTTTGTACTTTATTTTGATAATTTTGTTTCTCACAATATATTTAATAAAATTGATTTAAGTCGACTGAGTTGACCTAAAAGTTTTATTTTATTTTTCAATACATCTTACTTTGTTTTGTATACATATAAAAATGATAATTAATATACAAACATACATAATGCAACTACCTTTAGGTATAAATTTATACTTTCATAAATGTATTAAAAATGTTGTTGTACATTATGATTTTGTTTGAGGTTAAAAATAATTATTAAACCATTATAATGTATAAATTATGTGTTTAAAAATTATATTTAATCAATAATACCAAAATATTCAATAATGTCATAATAAAGATGCTGTTAATAAAAACAATAATTATAATAAGCGATCAAACATAATTTTATTAAAATGATGAATAATTATAAATACTTAAATTAAGATTTTTTTTTTTTTTTCATCAAAATAAAATATGATGTTCCTAGCCTTGGCTATCTACATTTATTGATATTTACAATTGTAAATTGTTAGCTATTTTATCATAATTAATGATTAAGAAAAGAAGTTTAAACAGTGAGATAGAAATATTAGCTAAATCTACAATAAGTATATACATATTAAGTGATTGTTAGGCCAATTGACAAAACTATAGAATAAAGATCAAATTTAGAAAAGTAGATACTAGATCTTTTTAAAATGATATTTATGTCAAATAAGTTAAATACAATAAAATTGATTTAATTTTTTTTGTTTTAACTCAAAAATTAATAAACGTATTTTTGATTGTTTTATTTTTTCAGTAAACGATTAATTTTGAGCTATTTATAAACATTTGATTATCTTAAATTTAATAGTTTTTTTAGCTATAAATGTTGATAAATATTGCTTGATAGACATCATGTTCAGTAATTTATTATTGAATTAAAATTAAACACAACCATTATGATCTATTTAATGACTAGTCATTAGTACTTATCTAGATACTCTCAATATAATAATACATCAGAGCAACTTTCCTGTTTTTTTTTTTTTTGTAATATAATTGTAAAAATCATATGTATTAAAATAACCAAGTATTTAATTATCACATAACCTGTTATTATATAATACATTCATTTTAATGTGCTAAATATAACACATGACATTTTACTATTTATGTATTTACCTACCTTTATTAATGCTGTTAATGCAAACCACAGTATTGATACTTTTATTATTTTAATACTTATTTTTTTAGTGTCAAATTTTGTTTAATAATGTGACTTGCTTTTTATACTGTTATTTTAAGTGTTTGTAATGCATTTTTATTATAAAAGTGAATTATTTTTTATTATACAAATCATAATATACATTTTAAGTTAAAATTTACTTTATTGATCAATTTCGATTTCTAAAATATTTATGAGTCCTTTAGTACCTCTATTTCGTCATATCTTTAGTTCTTACCTGTATAATAAGAAACTCTCATGTATATTACTAATTGTCCTGTTTCGGACCTAGTTTTTAAGTATTAGATATGTTGTCTAATGTACAATATTACCATGTATTAGTTTTTTAGTGAAAAAATAAATCAATTTTAAAAATACCTAATAATCATTTTCTGAGAGATAATCCGTTTTAGTTTTAGAATTTTTATTGCTATAATTTCTAATTTCAATATTTTCCTGCTGTTTAAATATAATATACAAACTTTTTAATAAATAATTGCCTTATAAATTATAATCTTTTGCCACTTATCGTAATATACACGGTAACATAAACGTTTTTTCAGGCCTACCACAATTATTATAATATCAATTGTAATTTTTTTGATATATTTTGAGCATTTAAAAAATATATATAATCATTCTTAAGTTTTAAATTTTGGTTTATCATAAAGTTGAAATTCTTATTTTCAGTGAATTGAATTTATATCATAAATTAGATGTCCCACTCATATATAAGACATGTTAAAACCCAAATCGCAGTAAAATTAATTTTAAAATAATGCCATAAATACTCAAAAAACTCAAAGAAATCAAAATACCCAAAACCTCAGGTTGAGCCTTAAGGCTAGACTCTGAAAATAATTAAAGTTTATAGTTTTTTTTTAAAAATATCAACATTTTTAATGTTATATAAAAACTGGACTAAGAAAAATATTGTACATAACTAATAGCCGTTGTCACCAAAATGTATTATTATCAATTAAAAAGTTAAAATATAGTTAATTATGTTATGTCTAATTAATGTCCAATTATTTTATAATACAGTAGAAGCCGCTTATTAGAAACACGGATAATTGATACAATCGTGTTATTGAAACAAAATGTCTCGGGACGGATCGGCCGTATATTAGAACATTGAAAATAAATCGGATTATTGAAACATCACATCGGTTATTTGAAACAATTGGGAGAAGGTCAGTTGACATATACACTGATTATCTAGCGATAACCAATGTACTTCAATTTTATCTTTGCTGTCGTTACGTTTATTTTTACTGTAATTTATCGCGAGAATGCTCTTTCTGTACGTACTGGTCGTACCGTTTGTAGTTTAGCTTCAGCGTGCGTATGTAAAGATTATTAGTGTTTCCTTTTTCTAAAAATCTAAAAATGTCTAAACGCTAAGATTTTAGCCAATTTTCATGCGACCATTCGTGGTTTGAAACTCATTTGACCGATTTGCTAGCCCAATACACACGCTCTGATACTCGTATTTTCAATGCGGACGAGACTGGGCTTTATTTTGGAGCTCTACCTGAACACACATACGCACTCAAAATAAGTGACAAAGCTAAAGGGGCAATATTACTCGTATGAAAATATGGTCATGGAGTTACTCGACGTAAAAAAACAAATTACGAATGATAAATATTTTACATAATATCATAAAATATACACAATTGTGCATACTTTTTTAAATTATACAATATAGGTACATACATACATACATATTTTTTTCGCGTACCTATTATTCATTTTTTTTTTTCAATCGCTTATTAGAAACAATCGGTTAATTGACACAATTCACCTTGGTCCCAAAGTGTTTCTAATAAGCGGCTTTTACTGTATATTCTATTTGAAAAAAATTAAAAATTTTAAAAATTAATTAGGTTACACTTAAACATTTAAAAATATTTAGCAGTAATTAAAATTAAACATAAAACCTTTGTAAAACTATAAAATAATGTTTATCATAAAAGTTTTACAACTTTGTTTAAATGGTAAAATTAACTTATGACCTTGAGTATAATATATAAGTATGTTCATAATCCATTATCATTTTTCATTGTGGTAAACGTCCGGTTCAAGCGAGTGGAAAGTCCCATCAAAATCATCCAATTTTACCGTATGTAATTTGCAGAGATACTATGTATAGACTTAAACTGTAAATTTCACCTTCGCACCAATTATTATCATATATGTTTGCTACTTTAGATTATATCTACCTACATTCAAAGAGAAAAAACTAAAAAAAAAATTAAAATTCCAATGTTTGCAAAAATACTTATAATATATTTTTAAAATTGTATCATACATAGAAAATTAGCATATACATATTTTAGTGGAAATTTCAAATATCTACGGTTATTAATTTTTTAATTACAACAAAATATTAAAAGTGATTAAGAATAAATTATTATTAAATGGTAATAAACGTAAATATTTTAACTTCAAACGCTCATAAAGAAGTAATGACACAATAACTGATCATATTCATCAAAATCTTAACATTGGGTAAATTAATATAAGTTAAATTATGTTTAAAAAATAAATTAATTAATGTAGAGCTAAGCAATTTAAGGTTTTTATGATTTAAAAACACACGGCTATCGTAACTGAGAGTAAATAAATAATAATACAAAAAAATAAGTTATGTAACTTTTCGGTGAATTAATTTTTGTATTAAATTAGAAAACATTTTGAAGAATCTTGTATTAAATGTTCTAATCATATATAAAAATAAAAAAAATGTATATAAATACAAAATATTTTGCAAATTTTTGCGATTTTAATACATTTTGTCATAATTAATACTTGTAAAAATATATTGTGAACACGTTTTTTGATATAACATTGCTAAACTTTTTGACAAAAAAATAAATATTGTTTATTGACATTTATTTCAACTATTATTGTAAATAAAAATTATATCAACATATTTTTTTAACTTTGAGAATTGTACTGTTAAATTATTACAATTATGATTCTCTTTCTAGAAAACCATAAACTTCTCATCATAGTGATCAAAATATACATTTTCAAGTTTATTCTATTAAATAAATTATGGTGGTATAATTTTTTGTGGACAGTGTAAAAATGTGTTATATATAAAAGTAAGTGAATATGGTTTATAAAGTAATTCTATTACGCTTCATAATAATAGTTCAATTATTATATAATGTAATCTGACTATAATAAATATTATTTTATTATTAATATTAATGACCTTGATCACTATTTCAAACCATATAACTAAACTTTTCATTTAGGATATCTTATATTTTAAATATTATATAATATCGACCTCCAGACATAATTTTTATTTTCAATGCCTGTAAAGGTTAAATAAAACGTTGTTATTTAGGCCTCGATTAAATTCAAGTTAATATGCATTGTTATAAATTAACTAGTTGTTCTAGTTATATAAAATGAATTTGTAAATTGAAATCAGTGCTACTGTAGTGACTTATAAATATTGTATTCTGTCAATATTTCGAAAAAAATATTAAAATATACTTGAGACGGTTTTTAATTATTTAACTGAATTATAAAATATGTTATTAATACGTATTATATCTTGTTAATTCAAATATTTGACGTAAAAACAATAATATTAATAATTAATACTTGATATGTTATGTAATAGATTGAAAATAATACAATGCTATTTAACATGCCAATAGCATAGAATTTTATTCAAGATGATAAATTATAATAGCTAAGAATCAAAATACTTTATATCTTCTTTAATCTTAAATTATTAAAATATTTTTATTTTTTTGGAAATTAATGAAATAATTTTAAATTTATTTTAATAAATCTAATGTTATATTCTGTATAGCTGATTAACTGCAGATTCATAAAAGTGAGATATTAAATCGATTTTAAAAGGATCTACATTTATCATTGTATATTATGTTCAATACTGTTCAACACAATAATTTAGTTATTTACATAAAACTAATTACTATACTAGGATAAATATGTATCTAGTATCTTGTATTTAAATATTTTTTCAAAGAATTTTGCTTAAACCTGATCAAAATGATAACTAATGACTTGTTAAGATTAAATAATGCTATTTACTATAGTAGAAAGTTAATTTAGAACTGTTCAAAGGATTAAGATTAGCGGGCTACTATAAAATTTATTTTACATAATTAAACACAATTTATAAACAATATTTATTTTATTTCAAGAAGTACCTAGTCAGAACAAGTGAGTGGACATACTAACTATTGATGAACAATACAATTTAGATTAAAAATAAAACTCGATATAATGCTGATAATAGTAATGTAAAAGTGGATTGATTCTATTACGTTGAGTTAATTTAAATAGGATTTGATACATTTAAAATAATTGAATAGTGTATGAGAAATTATAACCGTGGGTGAACGATCTAGAGTCATAATATCAAGTAATAGGATGATCCGTTCAACATTAGACATCCACAATGTCTGAAAAAATTAAAAATATTTATCTTGAATTTATGTTGTAACAAAAAAAAAATTTTTTTTGAAAAAAAAATATATTTTTACAATTTGTTATAATGGTAATTTTTTTTTAGTTACATATTACGAAACAAAATATTATTCGAAGTATTTCGATCTATAAAAATCAAATTTCGAACGAGTAATTATAAACATTTAAAGTAAGTGATGAGCGGAGTAATGTACCAACATTTTTTGTAATACCCTTGTACACTCAACTACTCATTTAAACATTAAAAACATATAACTCCTAAATTGTCTATCGAAAATTCTATTTTCAAAGATCGAAGAATTCGAAAAAATATTTTTTTTTGAGTGAGGAATTAAAAATGCAATTTTTCGCTAAAAAGTTTTAAAAAAAATGTGTTATGACATTAATTATTAAAATATAGATTTTAAAAATGTAATATTTTAATAACTAAATAATATTATTTTAAAAAAATTCAAATTTTTAAAAATAATAACTGTTAGTCAAACGTATCATACATTGTATACATTTTTAATCAACATTTTTACTGCTCCGATTATTTTTTAAGTTCGCTGTAATTTAATATTCTAAAAGTCATATTATGTTAATTTATATAATTCCGGTTTAAAAGAAAAAAAAAACTAAATACAATACAGGTTTTGCGAAAGTTTTGCTATTATGTAATTGTTTTCACTTTGTTATTAAACAAAACAATTATAATTAATATAAATCATATATCAACGTTTTAAAATTTCAAGAAATATGTTAAACTAAATTTTTATTTTAGGATTGAGTACATTTTAGTTAGATTAAATCTTTCAATTAAAATTAGAAATTTAAGAAAATGATTGATATTGGTATTAATAATAAAACCTTAAGTTTATATAATTATTATTGATTATATTATAGCCTTACAAACTGTACAATATGTACTGTTGTCATACGTGCTTAAGTTACTTTCAACTATAAATTAACTTTTTTTTTACTATTTGATTACAAAAAAATATAAGTTTTATTTGAAAAAAAAATACATATGTTTTTTCAAATATTTATAAAAAATTATTGTTGTATTTAAGTAAATTTTTAAAACAGAGATTATTACTTCCGGTTTTAGTAACTTGGGCACGTTTATGTTTTGTATTGTCATATAATGTGAATGATGAATTTTCTTGTACGGATCATTGTTAAATTGTATCGTTATAACAAATAATTGAACAATTATCAAAATATAATTGATTAAAAATAACATTTTTTAACTGAAGTTATGTACTAAAGTATTATACTGAATATTATGTATGCATCTAATAATTAACGTTATATTATATACAATATCACAGGATTCAATTTTTCAGATATGAATAATTTATTCTTAATCTTGTTTTAATTTATACTTTTGGATATTACAATTTACAAGATTACCAGTATTATTGTTTAATTTTGACGTATTAAATCAGTTGTAGTAAATTAAACTTGGTTTTTAGTTATTATTCTACTGTGAATAATTTGAATAAGAAATATATACTGATTTTTAAATTTTAAGACGTCCCATCAAATTTCATGTCTAAATGTTATTCTACAAACATTACTTATACCATCTATTCATTTTTTAAATTTACAAAATTTTAAAATCATTTAGTAATTTTTGATAAAATTCTAGATTTTTAATAAATTATTTTTTATTAAATTATAATAACAAGCTTTTTTTTTATTTTTACTAAGATAATGTATAATACTGTATTCCATTAATCACCTTGTAATTGCATTGGTATTAATCATAACATTAAATGTGCATTACACATGTCCACGCACTCGGTAAATTAGTATACACAACTTGTGGCTTGGATTTTTAGTGACCATTTACTTAAAATATCTTATTTTTTTTTATACATTAGTAGAAATATTTCCACTATCATAATATTCATAAAAACATTTAGGTATATATATTATTATTTGCTCTCTAAAGTAAAAATTATTTTGGCTCAATTAAAAAATAAATTTCCATCAGAAGTTAATTCCTCAGTTAAATTATTTTATGACGTGCCTAATTAATTTTATAATATAATATTATAGTATACTATTATAACTTAAAACTTAGAATCAAGATAATTTCTTTTTGTTTTATTTTTTTATAGTATTATTTAACATAATTTTAATTTTAATGCACAGACATAGATTATTAAACTAATACATTTTTCTATTATACGCGAGTTAAAATGGAGAACTCTCGTTATCGGAAATAATAAGCTTTTGATTCAATAATGTTCAATGCTTATTACACGTCAAAATATTTAAAAATAATTTAAATAAATGATGAAAAAATATTGATAATTAAATACAAATAATTATAGAGTATTAATTATTTTACTTTGATTAAAAATTTTAAACAAGAAAGCAACAAATTTGGCTGTCGGATATAATCAAATAATACTTACTATTATTTTATCGTACTATATCATTCAATTATATAATAATTTTTAAATTTTTATATTTCAATAATTAATCTATAAAAATACAATATATGTCAATATAATATGGTCAAGCACATTTTTTTTCGATGATATTAAGTATAACAGAAGAAAAAAAGCTAGATTTACCATTTTTCAAGGATGTCAAGATTTATTCTTACCATCAATATTTTTCAGATGCAAAGATTCCACTTCTTTTTCACGTTCTCCGTATGTTGAAGGCAATGTAGATGCTTGCATGAACAAACAACGTTCGTAATATAGATTATTAATAAACAGTCAGTGGCCGATATAAGTTACAAAGCCTAAGAAATTAAGATTACATTTTTTCTTATTAAAAAAACTTCTGTGAATGTATTGATTTACTTTATCTTGCTTATTGTTATAACTTTTATACATTTTAAAACTAAAATATAATTTGAAAAACAACAAAATTAAACATGATAGACGAAGAAATCCAATTAGAAGTAAAAGTAATAGATGCATTTAAGAGTTATGGAGATCATCGTGTATTTAATGGTTTGAATATGAATGTGTCTTCAGGTTCTATGTAAGTTATTATATTTCAGTAATAATTATTGAATTAGTTTTGAATCATTTATTATATGTAAATTATGTCTATTTTTTGGTATTATTAACAAAGCAATGAATGTACTGATTTCACATGGTTTTTTTTCTGTATCTGTAAATATTTTTTGTAGCAGTATAAACACTTTGATTTTCTAAAATGGGAATAGTTTTTGATAGAAAATTTGACCTAATTAATAGTAAGTAATTCAATATTTCTAAACAGTTTTAAAATTTAATAAAACAAAAAAAAAAAAAAACTTAAGGAAAAATGGAGATTTTTATTCAAATTCAACTTTTGACAAGATTTTGATTTTTTTGGTGTAACTCAAAACCGTAGTTACTTGTAATTTCAATTAAATGTTAAAATATTGTTTTTTATAAATAATACAATTTTCAAAATATTCCAACTATTTTTATTTTTTTTTTCTAGAAAAATGTATTAAAAATTTAATTAGGTAAAAATACTTAAAAATGTAATATAAAAATAAAATATTAAAAATTTACAGAAAATTTAGTAATTTATAATTTTTTTATTTTTTAACCTACGCATAAAAAAAAATTCAAAAATATACAGATTGTACCTATTTGTAAAGTAATTATTATTGCTCTTCAAACAGTTTTTGATATTTATACTCTTTTTGAGCTATGTATATAGGTTACGTGAAAAAACTTTAGTTTTTCTTTAATAGTTGATAAAAAAATTATTCACTAGATCGAAATTTTTGAAAATATTACAAAATCTCACATAAATTGTTAAATTGTTCTCATATTATAAAAATATTAATAATATATATCCATAATTTTTATTTAAAATTTTCATCAAAACATTAAACAGTAATTATTAATTGTCAACTATTTTTTACTTAAAAATTCATGAAAAATTTTATTTTTACATCTAAGCATTGAACATTTATTACATTGTTTCTTAATAATAGGTAGTTTATACTAAAATCATAAAATTTAAAAAATATAATATACAAAAATTATTTACTATAGACATTTGAAGTTAAAAGTTGGAGAAAATTACTAAATTAAACGATAAATAATAATTTTAATTAATTTGTTATAATTTCATAATATTATTCGTGGAAACATATTATTATTTTTTTTTTTTTTTTTTTTTTGTATTTTATATTATTATGAATTCTATTTGTACTATTTTACGGTATTTACAAAAATATTTTATTACATTTTGAATTATAATATTTGATATCATATATTATATTATATACGTTATTCTAATAACTAAATACCAAATAATAAATCCAAAATTTAATAAAAAATGTATTTTAGCCTACCGTAATATTAAGAGTGAATTAAATTACTTAAATAGCTATATCTATAAAAAAAAAATACATAATAATGGAATATAGTTTTTGATACACGCTGTTAAATCGTCTACACTCAGAATCATTTCTCGTATACTATGATAAATTAATGTATACTTACAGTTAAAATTATTTTTTTTTGTGAATAAGTTTTAAATTTTCATTCAACTTTTGACTGTGAAAATAACGTTGTACTCTGTTTTCAATCGTAATGAATGAAGTGAAAAGCAATCTTCATATAGAGTTCATTTTCATGTGTTTCCATGTCGATTAAAATCATCTTCATTTTTTTAATACAATAATTACAATTATGATAAATAATCTTAATAGTTTAATAGCACAAAAATAATACCTACATGTTTAAAAACTATGTGAAATATTTTAATGTTTAATACGATAAAGGAATTAATTTAAAGAAAACGTGAAAACACACCCGATTGGTAACAGGAAGCTGTACACGTCACCGCCGTAAGTAGGATCTTATGACGTCACGCATAACTTTATAGCTATAAGAACTTGAAAAGTATTTTAACATAGAAAATTTTTATTACTACAATAATTTTAGTCAGATTTTTTGCGAGTTTTTAAATAAAAATTATTTTGAGTGTTTCATAATTCTTTAAATAATATGTATAATAATAATTAACATTTTAACTTTAATTGCTTTTAAAAAATATTGCACCCATGCATCTTTATTATATTTAAATAGCTGTAATATTCTTGTAATAGATTTTCAAGTATTATAAAGTTTCAAAATATTTTTATCAACAATAATTGAAAAAAAAACAAGATATGACTTTTTGGTAAATTTTTTTTTATTAGTAAAAAAAATTACCAGAAACTTTGTATTCAATTGTCAAATTGTTTTAAAAATTCTCATACAAAAAGCTTATAAAAAATACTATGAGTGTGAAATGTTCATATTTTTTAAAAACCATAATATTACAAATAACTTGTAGGGTCCTAATATTCAATTTTCAAGGTTTTTTACTGAGTAAATAATAGTTAAAAATATTTTTATTTTTTTTAAACTAACAATTTCTTATATCCTTAAATAAATCAAAAAGAAACAAAATGTTTTAAAATGTTTATAATACATATAAAATATCGGTATCAAAATTTAGCAAACATTATAAGTATCTATAGTAATTCGTTATTTAATCATACCAAAAGTAAAAACAAAAAGTTGATCGAAAATTGATTTTGTGTAAAAATACTAGTAGAAAATAAAATACTCAATCGATTTTTATCAGTAAAATCAGAATATTTACCAACTCTCGATAATTAACTTATTTAAAACGTTTTTTAGCTTACTTGGTATACTAGAATGATATCTTAACAAAGCGTAAAGGCAAATAAACAGCTATGATAAATATTTAATTCTAATAAACCCATTATTTAATATAACAAAACAAGTAGGTACCTATAATATTCCGTTCAAACTAAATTAATGTTTTTGTTAGAAGAAGAAATTATTTAAATATTTATCAAATTAATTTAAATTTTGAAATAATAGATTTTGCAACGGTAGAGTTATTACTATAATTATGTCTTTACCATATTAAACGTAAAACTTTGATACAAATATCAATTGCGTGATAGTTACTACGACAAACAAATATTGGCAATAATTTAGTTTAGTAAGTATACTCGAAGGGTAACTTCTTTTTAGTTTTTTTATTAAATGGTATAAGTGAACGTTTACCTTTATTTTACTAAAAATATTGTTAAAAAACAAAATTGTGTATATCTAAAAGAATATTAAAATATGTGTAAACTTTTTGCATGAATATTTATAATATTATTACCACTTATTTATTGTAAATATCTGTAGGTATAAATAATACAAAATATTGCACCTACCAAATAAATTCATCTTGTGATTTCATACTCAAGCGCAAAACTTAGTTAAACTAAGATTAATTAAAAGTATTTGGTATAATACTTGAGGTTACCTTGATATTTTAAATTGTTTACATAAAATGATTTGTAATCTTTTTAGAATAACAGCGGTAATTACGTACTATTCACTACTTTTATGATTAAATATTTATGTTAAATTAAATTCTGAAAAATATTTCAAACACTTTTGTATGTAAACAAAAATAATACTTACTCTATGACGAGGTACTGTATAGCAAAGCGGTTATCTACTTTTACTCTTTTCAGTTTTTAATGAAATAATGATGAAATTATTATTTTTAATATACATATGTATTTATTTTTTTTACAGCTATAGCCTTTTGGGACCAAGTGGTTGTGGTAAATCGACACTTCTCCAATGTTTAATGGGATTAAAAGAATTGAATTCAGGAAGCATTGAGTTAAAGGTTGAAGATTTAAAGTCCGTTGGATATATGCCTCAAGTAAATATAGAATTGATAGAAATAAATCATTGATTTTAACATTTATAATTTTGAAGGATCTATGTTTGGAAAGCACTCTGACAATAAAAGAAACATTTGAATATTATGGAACACTTTATGCCATGAAAAAAAATAAAATTAAGAGAAAAATTGATGAGATTAATGCATTCTTACAGTTACCGAATTTAAATAGTTTAGTTAAAGATATAAGGTAAGGTATACTCCATACCCATTAGTTGCGTTTTTTATATAATGTTGGAGAATTATTTATCATTACATTTTTTAAAATATGTTTATAATATTGAACATGACCATAATATTAGTTTCATTAATGTTAGCAATATTATTTGCAGTATACGATTATGATATTTGTATTTTAGTAGAGATAATGTTTAGAAGATAATACTATTTCATCAAGTACAATCTAAGAATTAACTATTTAAAATTTTGATTAATATTAAATTAGTTTTTATTTTGATTGCAATAAAGTTCTTATAAATAGACGTTTTCAGTATTTTTAATGAAGTGAGATAGAAAAATTGAGTTAACCATAAAGTCATAGTCTCATAAATGGCATAAATCTAGAATAATGATAATATAATACAAAAAAAACATACATTAAATTACTAACACGTATTTAATGTAAATAACTTATTATTTAAAAATTTCTTATTAAACAAACGTATACAATATGTGTGACATTATTTTTGGAAATTTATTATTTTATATTTGTTTCCAGTTTTATCAGCTATGTATATTCTTATTTAAAAAAATAGCAATATGAATAACAAATTCAAAGTAAAATGTAACACGTTCTATATGTCCTATATGTTTATTATTCGATTTTGTTAAAAAGTAATTTAAATACCCGAATTATTAAAAATCTAAATATAAAATAATTTAATATATAATATTTTATAAGTAGTAAGTCGTATCAAATAGTATAAATATCTGAATATGCTATTAATTTTTCAAAAGTATGCAGGTATTAAAAAAGCATCAACAATTTTACAGAAAAATTTAAAAACTGGTAACTTTAAAAATAAAATACATAAAAATATAAAAGTACTGAATAGAAAAACAAACAAACGACAAGATAACAAACCACTAAAGTTGTAGTTACCATATTATATCATACTATAGTAGAAAACCATAATCTGCAAATCGTTACCTATTTTATATAATTTAGTACAACATTTTATAAAATAAATTTAAGCTTTTAAAGACCACGAAGTTCAATCTGTGGAACATCCATATTTATGATTATTATATTATTTTCTTATAACTAGGACATTAAAATTATGGTATTAAAAATTCACTAAATGGATAGTATTTTTTCATTAAAATATATTAAAAATTGTTCTTAAAATTATGAAAATTGAATTAAAAAAAATATATATATTATATAACTATTAATTAATAATAATAATAAAAAAAAAATTAAATACAAATATTGCTTACATCATTGCGTTGTATAACAAATAATTTGTTTAAGTTATCAAAATTAAATGACCGTCTGTTATCGCTTAATAAATTCTTATATCGGGAAAAATTACTTTCTACATCGGTAGTTGTAATTGTAAGTGTGTACTTGAAGTAAGTTAGATTATTGCTGGTTAAGTCTTCTGGGAATTTCTCCATTGATTATTTTTCTCCACTCAAAATTTTGGAAATAAGTACAATTTTTTGAAACCTATCATTTTTTTGTAAAATACTTTTGAATTTCTAGTTTATTAAAATTCTATTTTTTCCTGGATTTTTTATATTTTAGTTTCAATTTTCTCAACTGTAGATAAAGCTTCGATTAATGGAGCATGTATGATTTCAAGCTTAGTAATTTTTGCTGACATGAAACTATAATTGGAATGAATAAATACTAAATTGGTTTTCATTGTATTATCTAAAATGAGATGTTTAGCTTTTTTAATAGAAATAGCATCATTTAAACTTAATAACTATATTAATTTTTTACTTCTTCAAAATGTTCAAAATAGTAAGATGCAGCATTTATTTATGTTCCCCATTGGGTTATTATGGGCTGAGTGGGTAAATTAATACCCAGAGCTTCTTCTTTAAACTGTAAAATACGGAAGGTGTCTTTAAAAATATTTGTTTTACTTTAACGATAAGCTTGTCAATTTTTGGAAAATTACTACTTACGTTTTCTACAATTCTATGAGTACTGTGAGCTAAAAAAGTTATGTGAACCGTTTTTTGAGTACTGTAATTATGGAAGCTACTTTTACCATATAAGGGGCTAAGTTAGATAAAAACGGCAAGACGGCGATATGGTGTATTCTATTCGGCCATAAAATAAACATGGATTTTTGAAGAAGTTTAACTATTGTGATTAGATTTTTTCAAGAATTTTGGTTGTAAGTAAAAATATCTTACCAAGTTGATCAAATTCTAAGATTACAATTACGACGTTAGTTTAAAATATCCATTCGTGCCTGTTGACTTATTAATGAATACTCTTATTTTTACCAATTTCTGATAATTTCAACTACGTTTTCGTAGCAATCATTAACACGTGTTGCATATAATTTAGTGACAGTTGGAATTTATTTACCCGTGCACTTTTCCAAAAATGGCTGGAAATGTATTTTACTAATTTTATGCAACGGAATATTACTTGAAATCGACGTTTTTCATAGATCAATTTTATATAGATTTCATTTTTTTATACTTGAAAAAAAGTTATTGAATTTTTGAATATGTGCTATAAGTTTTCTTATTTACTGAAATAGAATGTTTATCAATTAAGATGTTGCGTCATAATATATCGTATACTAACACATACTTTCACTACATATTATTGAAAGAAAAAAAATAGGATTTCCAAATTCAGACATATAATTTTTCAATAATGCTGATTTACTCTTTAGGTTTAATTTTCGGAGTTTTAATGAACGAATTGACGTGACAAAGACCATAACAAACCATTAAATCGATTAAAATTTATAACGATATCAGTACCTACTTTTAAACATAACTAACTGATGACTGTAGAAATTAATGGTAAATAAATATTTATAAATAGCTTAATAAATACTATAAATTTTTTCACTGCTACGTTGACTTAATTTTCATTTTATATATCAAAATGTTAAATAATCTTAAAATTATACGAAAATAATAAAAAAATAGTTAAAATTTAACTAAAAGAAAAAAAGAAAAAATTTAATTTATTGTGATAAAATTATTTTAGCTTAAATTTACAGTTAAACGAAACATATTTTAACCTTGCTTAGCAATTTCAAAAAACATGCAAATGCAAAAATTTACTTATAACATTGTTTATATTTGTTCATAAAAAACAATTTTTTGTAAATTTTGTTGCGTATAATCTATAGTTACAATAACTAAAATAAAATTAGAACTTATTTTATAGTTTTATTGATTTTATTTAAATGGCATAATATTATAGGCAGTATGTACCTATATTATATTTTCCAGTTATCATTACAATAAATAATATGAAAACTAAATATTTAAGTTCTAATGAATATCTTATTCTCATAAAGCTTCTCAGTTATAAAATCAAGAAGAGTAATTTAAATTTCAAAGCAATTTAATTATACTGTTATATGTGTATGTTAAATCTTGAAAATAATCATGAACTAAAATAAAATGCATATGTGAATCATCCTATAGTGGTTGAAAAACAAATAAAAAAAAAACCCTTTGAATATTAAAGAATGTATTTGTTTAAATTGTATTTAAATCGCTCAAGTAGTTTCTAATATTAGCCGTTAGTAACTAGCGTTCGTTACAGTAACGGGTTTTTATTTATTTGCATGCAATTTATACAGTCATGCATGTTCTGTTTTTAAATGTTTACCCATGAATATATACAATTTATAAGTTTGAATACAAAAACGAATATTTTAATTTTTTTAATTTTTTTTTTTAGTTTATCTAAAATGGTTATGTTTTCTCATATTATCTTATTACTTTAATAATATAGGATATGATTTAGTTATTTTAATTTTTACATATTTTCTAGCGGTGGCCAAAGTAGAAGAGTATCTCTTGGTGTTTGCTTATTCCATAATCCTAAGCTTGTTATACTGGATGAACCTACAGTTGGAATTGATCCTTTAATGAAACAAGAGTAACTCATTTAATGACAAATAAGTTGAATTTAATATTAATAATTTAAAATATATTGTAGAATTTGGAATGAGCTTACAAAAATGGTTGAACAACAACAGAAAACCATCATAATAACTACTCATTATATCGAAGAAGCCAATTCAGCCAATCGTGTAAGTCCTTATTTTTGTTAATTTTTTTATATTTAAATAATTTCGAAGATTCAAATATATCATGTATTATTCACTTAATTTAAATGTTTAAGTGTAGCATATATTATCAAACTTGGTATCGTACACTAATACACGACAATTCAATATCGTTTGTAAACTAACATATCAGAGATATGGGTTTGATTTATGTTGTTATGTTTTCTGTTAACTTGGGTTAATCTAATATAAAAACTCTAGATAGGTTAAATTTAACCGAATCATTTTATATGAAATATTTAATACTCTAACAAATAATTTCATAGTTAAAAAAAAATTACATTCCCTCACACACACACACACACACACACACACAGATATATATAAACCTATTTTATTTGTTAATAATATAATAATTTAATAAAAAGTAGAATACACTAGTACAACTTTGTGATGTATGATCATCTTCTTTGAACAAACTTATGGCATTATAAATTTTTATTTAATATTAAATTAATATAAGTGAGTAAAATTTCATATTATTGATCCAAAAATCAAAAATAATACCTACATGTGTTTGTACCTTAATTTTCACGATATTTTAATTTTTGGGAATGTTAGCATTTTTTTATTGTTATATTTTCAATATTTATAACTTATTAAAAATTAAAATAATCAACTTACAAACGTAGATTTTGCTTAATTCATTAAGTTTGATTACAGGTAAATTCACTCTTAAATTAACGCTAATAACAAAAAATTGGTTATATTATACGAAAAATCACTATGTTGTATGTCTCTGTAAAATGGTGACAATACATATGGTATATTTTTATGATTGTATACAATATGATCTTAAGCCCAGCTATTCAACTTAATAATAAAACAGTGTGGTAGCTTAGAAACAAATCTAATTATGATTGATATGCTATTAGAAAAATTATGATTATGAACTAGATTTGTATGCAATAAAAATTTATAAAATATACAAATTCATATCATAAATATCAATATGCAAAAAATAAAACATATCATATTTATATACCTATAAAACCTATAAAGAAGTTATTAAAAAAAAAAAAAAAAAAAAATGCGAAAACAATAAGTATTTTTTTACGTCATTGTGTTTAAAACAAGTTTATAATATTTTATAAAATTCAAAGTATTATTATTTTTATGAAATACTATTTGTATAAATTATTAATATTTGACGTACCAACATAGATAAGGTAATAAAATGACGTCGTCGACCAATGGGAGAGAGGATTGACGTCACTTATTAGGAGTTGGGGGATTGACGTCATTTATGAAAACGATTAATTCATGCAGACAAATGTTGTAAAAAACACGTTTTAAATTTAAATGTACAGTTTTCACCGACTATTGACGTCATTTACCTACCAAGATAAGTGGTTAAAAACGATAAAATAAAACATTATTTGTTTTATAACATAATTGGTTTTCTTACTTACTACTTTATGTGATGAAAAAAGAGTTAATTTAAACCAATAAAATAGGTTTACAATATACATTATTTATTAGTACAATCAAGACTACTGTGACATTTATAACTGAAAAACATTGCCGCTGTATTGCAAGCACGTTTTTTAGAGCTATAACCAGTTTTATAGTTTCATTATGATTGAAGTCTTGATTCCTTATCCTATAACATCACGAAGAGATTTTCCTATTTTTATTTTTTTTCACGGCTTTATCTAGTTCTATAATTTTTTGTTACATATAGAAATTTGTACTCTTGTATATTTGTATTTCAACACATCATATTCGGAACCGGATTCAGACGTAAGGTTATTTATTATTTAAAATTAAATAAATATCATCAAATTAAAATTGGTTTATATAATTTATACATGTCATTTTCAAACAAAATAATAACTGTGGCAAGATTAATGTGACTTGGAGTAAGTAACAGCCACAGCTACTAGTTCTCGAATGGATGACCACCCGGACTCGTAGTAGTTTAAAACCTTGCCTTACATGCACGTGTTTGCTATCAACTTTGCAACAACCATAAGAATCGTAAAAACAACCTACCTGTACCAACCTTATCTCAACCCACAGTTCATAACCCCTACAACAGCTAATGGTCCTAGTCACCAGGCTTAATTTCAATAAAAAAAAAAAATAAAATAATAATAATAATAATAATAACTGCAAGTAAATTACGTGGAGAACCTGTCAACATCTGTTATTGGACATGAACAGTTTTACTAACTTTAAGCTTTGAGAACTTTTAGTTAGCCAATCTTAAGATTTTTGATGATTTTTCTTTCAAAAAAATAACCTATTTTTGTCGTCAATCTTTGATTTTTTAATTCTTTTACCTTCAAAAAATACAATAACTTTTTTTGTAAATTAAACATACTAATATAATATAATAATAACCTATATGTTTAGGATTTTCATTAATATGTTCCGAATGATTCAAATAATGTTTTAATATTCTCTTTTGACTTATTTTTTATATTTCATCATAAGGGATCCCTGTTGAAGCTAGTCTTATTCTCGCTGTACAATAGAACATTGCCTCATACAGTCATACGGTGATCTTACAATAGGTATCTGTTATAAATAAAATATTCTAAGTTTTATGAAAAAAAATTAAATTTTTATTAGTTAACAAATTGCTCAATCATTTTGAAATTGCTTATATTTTAATGTCATTGACTAGTCTTTTGATGTATTATCAGCCATCTAAGAGGTTAATATTTTTTCAATATCCCTATTCTCCTTCCATGCACAATTTCAATATCACCAACTCCACATTTTATTTAAATTTGTAATTATAAAATTTACAAGCTGATCATTGTCTGAGTGGAATATAGTAGGTGCACCAATTATTATTTAAATATCTATTCAATATAAAGCGATTTTTTTGGTCCTTTTTGTCTTCAGAGATTTTAAAATCACAAATGACAAATAATGACTGAGTTGAACGCTTAACAGTGAATAGTCTATGATGTTATGTACTAATGATTAAAACTCAATAAAATTACACAAAAAAATTTTACAAACAATTTAAAATCTTTTTTTATTTATTTGTTTTAATTACTGTTATAGATTGGTTTGATGAGAAATGGAGTGCTGGTAGATGAAGGTTCACCT
The DNA here is from genome assembly GCF_002803265.2 of Melanaphis sacchari. Classification (NCBI taxonomy): domain Eukaryota; kingdom Metazoa; phylum Arthropoda; class Insecta; order Hemiptera; family Aphididae; genus Melanaphis; species Melanaphis sacchari. The sequence goes on along the minus strand of NW_020271327.1, from coordinate 2,396,973 downwards.
CAAGAAATTATGTTTAAATATACAGCTGAATCGTTGGAATCGGCCTTTTTAATATTATGCTCTGATCAAGATTCAAATGAAGTACCAAAAGTATTTGATATAAATATTCATTATATTTTATAGTTTATAATTTAACAATTTAATGTATTTAATAAAAATCTTGTTTGAATAAATAGGCATTGGGAATTGTATACAAATTATCCATTTTTAAGTGTAATATGATGACTTATACAAATTGTATGTACATAAGCTTTTGTGTAATTGTGCATGTTTTTCAGGAACAATTTTTAGAAATAATTTGGATTTAACAATAGTTTTGATTTAAATCATATATTTTTTTTATTTAATAATATTTAAAAATTTGTTGAAATATATTAATTATTTTGTAATATTCAATAAAAAAAAATCAGAAAAAAGTTCGGAAAAATTAAAAATGAATAAATTTGATGTAAAATAAAGTTTTTAACAAATTAAAATATTAAATGTTTAACATTTTTATCGGACTAAGAAATAACTTGCTACGATAAACATAAATTCGTCAGTTCTAATGTAAAATAAATAATCAGATCTAATGATATTAGAGGAAAACAATAGAATATTTACAAAAAAATATGTACTTAAGGTTTCTATACTTTTGGTTTCTACAATCAATATATACAGTTCTATATTTAATAGTATAAACAATATATCATTATATAGTAAAGTGTATTCAATAATTTATGATGTTTAAGCACTATTATATGTGAAGGTTATATTTACCTATTAATTTAACAGTAAACTAATAAAACATATTAAAATTACTATTTTTCAATTTTTATGCAATTTTATCATCTCTTTTTTATTTTTTTTAACATTTAATTCAAATCAAACTATTTAAAAAATTATTCTATTACTTGTATTGTTTAGATTCTTCCAAAAGCTGTTACAAAATTGCATAGCATTCAATCAAAAAATTTAATTAAACATAGTAAAACAATAGATTTCATGAGAATTAAAGCTTTGCTGAAAAAGAATATAAATGTATTATATCGTGATTACTGGTAAACACGATTTAAGTATAATTTTATAATATTTGAATATAAAAACTATAGTGAATTTGTATATTAAATATGTTGTATAGGTTATTGTTCACCTTGATTATTCTTCCCATTTTCCAATCATTCGTTTTTTGTTCGAGCATCGGAGTAAATTTTAAAGGAATGGAAATAGCAATACAAAATGATGAAATTAGCTTAAATGATTGCAAACACATTTCTTATTTCAATGGATGTATTTTTATTAATGATACAACTCAGTTAATGAGTTGTGCTGTTATACAATATCTTACATCACTAGATTATATATTTGTAAGTACAAAACAAAATATTTAAGAGTTAAATACTTTTATAATTTTTATTATAAACCAATGAGGTTTCAGCATTTAAATAAACAGATTATTTTTTAAATGTTTAAGTAATGGTCTTAACTGTATTCTATTAGAAACATATTTAACCTCACTAAGTAGCTAAGTTGGTATTTAAGATGTCAAATATTAATGTTTAGTATATGATTATTTAGGTTGAAATAAAAGATCGTCATGCTGGAGAAATGTATCTGAACAATGAAAATTGTTTTGCATTTATACATTTTCCTGAGAACTTTACACAAGGTTTGATCAGATATTTTGACACTCCTGATGAATATGATATACAATCGATGTCTTCAATGGATTTTGTCAAACATAGTATGTTTATATATATATATATTCAATTTTTATATTTTTATTGTTGGTTGCATACATCATTTTTTAATTTTAGATGTATTGTTTAAAAATCAAATAATTTTGGATGTAAGAAATGCAATAACTTCTCTATTACAGTATATTTTAAAAAGTTGTTCCAATAATCCAAGAATAGCTGGTTTACCTATGGTAAGTCGACCAATAACTTAGAATTTGAAATGCACTTTTACAATTAAACATATTATATGGTGTTTAGTTTATGGCCATAATAGCCACATTGTTTATTGATTAATATTAAAGCACAGTGTATAAAGATAGATAGCCTAATGTCACGTTAATATTAAGTTTTATTTGGTCTTAAAAAAAAAAAAAAAAATGCTGCAGGAAATATAAAAACGTTAAAATATAATAAAAAATGAAAATTTATATTAAATTAAAGAAAAAGTGTGGCGCCTGATGTAGTGTGGTGGTTGGCCTCAGACACTTAATGTGTTCTGAGATCAAGCATAATCCGTCGTTGCTAGCTCTCAAATGGGTGACCACCCGAGTTCTTAGTGACGAATCCATGGCGCACAAACATATATACACGTGTTCTTACCATACTAACCAAACATTACAAACAAACCTTACACAAAAAAAAACCTACTATTTCTATTTATAGCTAATGGCCTTAGTTTCCTTGCTTAAATAAGATAAATTAAAAAGAAAAAGTTATGAAACAGAAACATTTCTAATTTGTAGTTTTCTAATATTTTGTTTTGATACGTTACTAAAATGTTATTTTTTTTTTTTTTTTTAGGAATTCAATTCATTATATGGAAAAGAAGTAAAAGTTCTTAATCACAGTACATCATCAGTTTTTCTAATAATGTGACTATAATTGTTATTATTAATTATTTTTATAATTCTTTTACCAAAAGTCAGTAATATTCAAAGTTGTAAATTTTTATTTTATTTATTGTTAAAATATTTAAAAATATCTTTAATAAACTCTCATTTATAAATGCATATAAAGTATACATTATATGCGTTATATGAGATTTATAATTTATCAATATTTAAATAAATTATGAGTTAGTCAAAAATAATGTGGAAATTGGTTTAATTATAGAGTTTTTCATAATTTTTTTCTTTGATTTTATAAGAAAGAACGGAAAACACATTTTAATTGTACAAAAAAAAAAAAAAATGTTATTTATCACTTTTAAAAGTTATTATTATTATTATTATTATCAAGACATAATAGATTCATGGACATGGTTTTTTTTTTTTTTTTTTTTAGGTGTACATTTTATTTTAGTAGTATTTATTCAGTGAGCATTATGCTTTCAGAAAAAATGGATGGAATCCTTAGTCGATCGATGTTTGCAGGTATTTTAATAATATTATTTTAACATCAGGAATAGTTAAAATTTCAAATGAATTTTATTACAGGAGTTACAGTATTAGAATTGCTCATTTCAATGTTTTGTATTTCCAACCTTTTAATTTTGGGTCATTCGGCTACCATTTTTATTATCACATACGTATTTTATTCGAACCCCATTTACTTATCTAGTGGTTTATTCGTGTATGCCATGTTGATAACAATTATGTCATGGATAGGATTTCTATTTGGTATGTATAAAGTAAAATTATTTATTTATTTATGATATTATGTTTTAAAAACTATTAATTTTTATTCACGTTAATGAGACATATATAATAATTAATATGTCACACGACGATACTGAAATACTGCATTCTAATCACAATATTACTAAAACAAAATATTAGCATTTCACATTTTTCTTTCAAATATTAATTCTATCTATCAAAGTTTAACTATTTACAACTAAATAAAAATTTCAACTAATGACCCTTGTTATTGAAGCTTAAAATTAATTTTGAAAAATGAATAAATAAATAAAAATGTGTTTTAAAATCTATTAGTATTAAATAAAATCAAAATATTTATTCGTAATTAAACTATTTATATACATATATATATATATATAAATAATAAATATATTATATTTACATAGGTATTTACTAAGAATATAAATTATAATGTTAAATCTGTGAAAAAATATTAACAGTAGGTATAATTTGTTACAGTATTCCAAATCAAAAATACGAGTGATTGATAAAATAAATTCACTAGTGACAACAGTTCTTATCTAAAAAAACTTATTAAAACTATTTTGCAAATGTGATAAAAATGCTATTAACGTATGTGTTTTTAGGCCGGATAAAAATATTTTTGGTTCGTAGTCGTGGTTGATTTTTTGTTATAACGACGAAACATTATACTAGTAATTTTGCGTTACAGTATTTGGGATTCCTCTATATCTAGTAACTGTAACATTATACTTGTATAATTACGTTATCATATTAATCACCTTATTTATACTTTTTTTATTTAATCACAATTTTAAAAACATCTATAATTTAATATATTTTCCGTATATTGGAGAAAATATCAAGTACTAAATCATGTTTTTATTTTAGAATACTTTTACTTGATTACTGAATTGAAATAACTAAACAACTAAAACAAACATGCTGTTAATTTTTTTCAAATACAATTTATTTATTAATTTATTAAACACTATACACATTTCATAATGCATACTTAGTTTAAAATTTTACTTTTTTAATAATATTTTAATAATCTCATTATACACAACAAAAAAAAAAGAAAAGAAACTATCAAAAAGTAAATAATTTTTTTTCGTGGTAAAATAGGTTTACTTGCCGCTGGAATAACACCAACTAAAGCTAGTGGTGTTAGCCTAATGAATGGATGTGCTCTATCTCAAATGCTATTATCAGGTAAAGAATCAAATCTTGTTGTCATCATAAAATAATAAAAATGTAAATAGTATTATTTCTATTCTTTATAGGCATATTATGGCCAGTTGAAGGACAATCACACTTCTTAAGACCAGTATCTGAGTTACTGCCTATGCGATTAGCCGGAAATGCAATGAACGACATATCATTGAAAGGTTGGACGTTTGATCATCCATCAATCATAAAGGGCACCTCAGCGACATTTGCACATGTGATATTATTAATATTACTTTTAATTGGTCTAAGTAAAGTTAAAAAAGACATGTGGGTTATACATAAATAAAATCTTTAGACTTCAATAAATATTTTTGTTATATTCATCCTTGAGATATTTATTATTAAATATTAGATAATGATAAGATATTTCAATAATGGACTATTTGATTCGTATTATATTAATTTGTTAAGTTTCCATAAGATACTCGAGAATATTGTGTTGGAAGAAGATAATATTTGGCATGTGTGTGTTTATGATTTAATCAGTTGTTAAGTTATTAAATTAGCATTTAAATGTTGTTATTTTTTTTATTTATATTTGTAATACATGTATAATATACGCCACTAATATGTTTAGTTTTTTCCAATAGTATTTAAATGTGCCGCTACCTTGAAATGTATAGATATCATTGTCTTTAAAAAGTCAAAATGTCACGGTAGTATATCTATACATAAATCATACTTAGCTATACATAAATCATACTTAGCTATTTAATTTTTCTTCTCGTAATAAAATAAAATTAGTTGCATTATTAATTTATTGTAAAATAAATTACTGTAGGTACTCGTAATAGCAATATAAATATATCATACATTATACTTAGTAATAAAGGCTGTCAGACTTTCTTCGCTCAGAATCATTTTTAATGTGCAATGTTTTATCAGTGAATTTAAATTTAACACGCACACATTATGATTTTTTTACTTAATTACAAGGTATAAGTATACCTACTATATAACATTAAAATTATTACGATTAAGCGGCTTTCTGCTTTACTTGTTTTTTTGTTGTTGTTTAATTCAATAAATATAATCAATAATTATTGACTCTTAGCAATCTTGATTTCTTATGACATATTTTGGTATATATAGTTTTTTTTTTTAAACTCACAAAAAAATAATTTGAAAAATGCCATTAAAAAAATATAACGTATATTTATTTCAACTAAAAAAAAAATAAATATCAACAAATTTCAATTAATTTAGAATAGACAATGATGATCTATATTTAACGGTTGACAATGGAAACCCAACACAAAATTATTTGATCTATAATCTATGGATAACGTACGCGTTTTAAAATCGTTTGTATTTTTGAACAAATAATTCTCACTGATAATTTATGTTACCTACTTGTCAACCAGTCATTTACTATTACAAGTATAGTACAGTCCCAAAATTTAAAATATGAATACTCAATTTTCATATTAGTATATAATTCTATTCGTTTATTGAACTGATAATAATTGCAAAACATACAATTTTACACTGTTTGTAAAGATATATACGAATAGTTTTTTTACCTATCTCAGAATTTTGATTAGTGTTACAATCAACTTCTGAAGTATCTTAGTTACACCAAACTGTCTATAAAAACATAATACTGTGAAAAGTGGTTTTTTTTTTTTTTTTTTTTGATAGACTATTATATATTATTTTATTAAAATAGTGGTGGTTATGTGCAGGGGTTATACTAACTAATATATTGAATCAAGTGACCGGTATTTGGTGACTTTTAAATCTGGTTTTTTTATATATTACGTCATCAAATCTATCTAAACAGTCATAATAAAATATTTAACAATGACAATGAATAGTAACTTTAAATGTCTACGTAATATCTTGTGTTCGTTTTACAGATGGTCAAATTTATAAAGTGCCATTACGGATTCTTTTCTATAAGTAAATTTGTATACTAGTAAAATTAATGATCATCTATTTTTAACAATATTATTATCAACAATAATTACAGCCATTGCGCTTGCTCTTCAACTAGATTTACACCCATGATATAAATTTGTAGTATTTTTGTTGTAATCATTTTTATTTTTTCAATAACATTATTATCATTTCTATTATTTTCGTGTTGTGATCGTATATTGTATTTTATTTCACGAATAAAATAAGACTTAACAATCCGATATTATTTTTCAATAAAAATGCCATCGGTTGTATTAGTGGTATTATTCTCTTTGTGTTTTATTTTTTTTTTTTTTTTTTTTTTTGGCTTCTCTTAAGTTCCTGCTAGTATACAATCTCTTAAGAAAAGCAATACGACGAAGAGAGTGTGTGGAAAAAAAAGTTGTAAGAACAACGCTTTTATACGATTTTAAAGCCATAAATGTCGGTTGGGACAGAGAAACAACCGGTGTGCCGTGCCAAGATAGGAGGTCGCGTGTCGTGCTCGGTTTACTGACAACTAAGCGTTTATATAGCTGTCGGATACTTGTTTGCGATACGGCCAGGAGGAAAAAATATAACAAATATCTGGATGGCCTAATGGTTAACTTGGCAATGATATCCATCTTCCGTTGTTTTCAAAAGAGAAAAATATATATTACGAAATGTGTATAAATACACACAGGTATAATATATACACACATATATATTATATACATTATAAATATAAAGGTACATGGCATTTTTTTCTTTTAATTCGCTTTCCGATTGCTCTCAGTCGTAATCGCTTACAAAGGTTTAAACACCACGGTGAGGGATGAAAGACGTTGAAAACATTTAATGCAAGGATCTATAAACGACGAGATAAGTATTACATCTCGATGTATCGAATTGAACGTTTCTTGACAACAAAAAATTCACATATAACCACATGATCCGCGATAAAAGATATAATTTTATATTACAAGTATGCGCATTAGACAATTTCGATGTAAATGTAAAATATTCCTTCGTAAAAATTAATTGTTCGGCTCTGACTTGTTACAGCCATTATTATTATTATAATAAATTATGATACATTGAAACTATAATCGCTTTTACGATATTATACAGTAGCTATAGCCTATAATGTATATTATGAATATGATACATTTATTTAGCTTCAGCTTGCATCATATTTTAAAGAAAAATATTTTTTTTTTTAAAACGTCTTAGGTTTTTATTTTCCTATGAATTACTATGATTACAAGTATAATAATAATTAATAATATTACATTAGTTAAAAAAATCGATTTCATCGTACTGTGTATAGTTTAATGGATACGAAGCTTATAGAAATATTAATCAAAATTAAATGTTAAAAAAAATAATAATATACGAAAATTTAATAATACTCTAAAATCGTTTCACAATTATATTGTAAAAAAAAAATTTTGAAAAAAACGTAATTTAATTCAAACTTAACAATAATAATTCAATTGCTCAAAGAAATATAATGTCAATTATATCAGATGATCGAAACGATGTTAATGGTTAGAGGTTATTATATATAAACCTCTTATTAACTGTAATATACTAATCCAACTCAGTATAAAATATGTCTATAAAATTGGATGATATATCGAAAAGTACAATTTGTATTAATATTACATTAAAACGTTATAAGTAGCCATGGTGAGTATATAATGTAGATAATACAAGTAATTTAATTACATCGCAAATAACATTAGTGCAAATATTTTACTGTATGAAAATTATATAGATCATAGATATTTGTTTGAATATTGTAAGTCGTATACGGTATAAAATACGAATATAACTTTTTTTTCGTCATGTGAGATCAATTTATCTTGGAAATTAAATATAAGATTTAATTTCATTCTTGTTACAGTAGTTAAATTATAAAAAATTCTAAAACACCATTTTTTTTATAAGTATTTAAATTTCAAATTTTGAAGAAATTCGTCAACATGTTCTAATTATTGTGTATGTAAATATTTATAAAATGTAATATAATAGTTTCCACATCGTTTCAGTGAAAATTCATATATAATTGACATATTTTCATTAAAAAATGTTTGATATTTATTTTAGTATTATAGTTACAGATTGATTTAAGATTTTCATACTACGAACCTATTTACGCATTTTATACATATAGTTCAATGGTATGTCGGAATCTATGTTCAAGTTAATAACGACCAGAATACTATGGATAACCGATAGGAAGTAGTTCCATGTAATGTTTGTGATTCATTTTTTGTAGAAATTTATTTTATCTACCATGTTATTAAAATTAAAATAAATTATTAGGCTAACACTGCTAATACTACTTGAAGACGTATAATAGAATATAGTCGTTAAATCCGTCGAAATAAAATCCTAATATATGCAGTGTAGTATGACATGTGTCAATGTTTATCGGCCCCAAACTGCAAGTTCGTGCCAAAAACCGATTAAAATATTCAATACCCGGCGAATTACAGTATTATAACATATATCGACGTATTCATAATCCATAGGTAGAGGTGACTTATAACCATAACGATTTACGATATTTTATGGACTGGACCATATTTCGCGTGTACGATACGGTTTCGTTTCGGGCGCAACGCATCCGGTTTACACGCGCGGTTCGCTAACAACGAACGGCTTATATCCGCTGCAATAGTACCGCGTACATAATAATGATGATAATAATAACAATAATACAAACAACAAAAACACACCACTTTCGCGTAAATAGTATTAGTATACGGTAGGTAAGTACAACGTTTTAAACGCGTAATAACAATATAATGTACCCAAACGACCGGGTGTATTATATACTAAATACCCGACCACAACCGTCTGCTATCCACCGCGCTGGTTTGCCCTCACGTGGTCGTATAATAATAACGATAATAATAGTAATGATAATGATAATAATAATAATATACAATAAAAACGCGGCAGTCATGATGGTCGCGGATTTCATGGATTTTTTACTGTGGAGAACTCGTTGCGCGTATTTTCGTATAATTACACCGCTTCTTTTTATTATAATTAAACTCTCCGCGCACGGACTCGAACAAAATTTTGAATAGCGATTTATATCATTACACTGCACTCGCGGTTTAATTAATCGGGTACGCCGCGAGATGCGTTTAATTTAATATTATACTATGTTGAATTGTATCAATGAAGACGTTGAATCAGAAAAAAAAATTGAATAAAACAAAAACGCCTTTTTCTTCTACGGTGACTAGGTCATTGTTTTGGTCGCTCGGGAATATAATATTATCACTAGACAGTAATTTTTTGGTTTGTAATTCAAACGAATGGTTTAAAACAATTGTTCAGTTTTTTTAAAACATGTATTAATAATTAAAAAAAACGACCTGATTTAGTGATTAAAAAACCACATATTATCATAACGGTATTGTGTGAAACACGCTCTACAATCGTTACATCGTATTAGCATTACATAGTGACACATTAAACGTACTCGAGAGATGATTTTTCTTTTTTTTATAATATTTTATTATGTATTTTTACACGCGCGGTGAAACAACAATAACAATTTCTTCAAACCATCACGACCGCAGAGATAGGAGATACGGTAATAGAACCAAGGCACTATCAATAATACTGATATGAGTAAATAATGGAATAGGTAACACCGACCCCACAGTTGTTTTTAGTTGTGATTGGAAACCTTCGTATCAAACATAACATGCCGCATAGCGTAGTACACGGGTATACAATTGTATAGAACATCAATAAAATCAATAGTTTAAATCAAATAACTAAATATAAGTCTAACTTTGAAGTTAAAGTCTGTATGTATTGTTTATTTTCTACATACTTATATCCTTTGAATAATACTGTATCATACTCGCGCGCGCGTATAGAGAGTTTATCCCTTTGAACTTTACTTGGAAACGAAATAACATAAAAAAAAAAAAAACAAACAAACAAAACTGATTGGTCTATACGATAACGAAATCTGCACCAAACACGTAAAACATTTGTGTTTTCGTAAATATTTCTCATCACATTATTCACATTTGGGCTATCGCTTAGAGCTTTCAGATCATTTAGCGTGGAATCGACTTTTTAACCGTCATTTGTATTGTATTGTACGGTATAATCATTGGTACTCTACAGTCTTAAATAATGTGCTTAATAAAAATATATTAAAATGTCTATACTTATAGGTACACTTCTAAACTATTAATCATTAATTTGTCATAGCTGAGAAACTTGGTAACTATAATTTATGGTAAACTTCAAGCTAGCCATATAATTGTTTTTAGATATGTGGAAGGGAGATAGATTACAACGTTTGCACAGGTAAAACACAAGTTGAATAATTTTTAAGTTTAATATCTACACAGAACTCGCATGTATTACAGTTTTCAACGAACAGCAGAATATAAATGGGTGTTTAAAATAGTACATCGTTCTGTAATTAAAAAAAAAGAAGAAAAATCGTTAATAAAGTAATTTAATTTTTAACGGTTTCCTTCAGACTAAACAAAAGCCATTATAATATATACTGCAAATAATAATAATCGTAAACATGCCGCACCGTCGCGACTCTTGACACAATACAACACCGCCGTAGCCTATGAGTGCTGTTAATGATTTACGACAGATGCTTGCATTGTTCGCGAAACACACCTAACCTGTCTCGACGACTAAAGCGTAAAAACACCAGCCCAGAAACATATATACTTCAGCGACAAAATATAGCCAGATAATCCGCCACTTTCAGAATCGGTGTGGGATGAAACATTTTTTTCGGCCCGGTTGAAAAACTGTTCAAGTCCTTAGACGTTTTCGTAGTTTTATAAAAGCTTTTGATGGTTCCTGTTAAAATTGAGGAAAAATACCATCGAAAATATTGAATACAAAAAAAATATATATATATATTATATATATATATAGTAAATATATAAACGAAAATCACAGTTTATTGACAAATATCCATCGCGTCCTACGATTTCTTTGGACACGACGATTTTTCAACGCGATAGTCACTCACGACCTGTATTGTTATTAAAGTGACGTGACCAACCCATACCACGGTGCCACCGGCCTGTATTTCTTTCCATCAGTTTCAAACATTTCAAATGTATACTGTGCATTATTGTTTTGCCCTAACCGACAGGAAATTTTTTCCAACACTGCCCTGAAACGTTTTGCAAGTGTATTTTTTTCCGTCTGTGGAGTAGACGTCTGTGCAAGTGATTGCGTGATATTCATAAATTTGAGAACTTTTTCCTCCAACTCGATACGATTATGCCAAACATTATAAATGTGTACAAGTTTATTGATTTATTTTCCTCGAAAAATCTTTGTGGCATCTACCGGGACACTTATACGTAATCACTATCCTATTTGGCAATGGTGATTTGATTTTACGCGTTATCAAGTTTAGTGCGATGACCATATTATAACCGTAATAATAAATATTGCTGCAAACAAGAACATTCCACAAGGCGATCTATGCTGACCGTTACTTACGCATAACTGCGTAACACTCTGATATGACATGACGTGTGTGTTTGAGTAAGGGACGGTTTAAAACATTGGTTGTTCCACATACAATTTACATCAAATATATTTAGGTATAAAAACTGAAAAAATACCTCTACTGCATAGTTGAATTTGAATTAGCTTCTAGGTTTCGTTTAATTCGTATGACTAATGAAGATTGATTATTTAAGTCGATTAAACACTTAATAAGCTAATACAATCACTCGTAAGTTTTTTCCGCCTCTGAACTGATCATTCCTACATAATTTTTATATAATTGTAGATTTTAAAATAGTAGTATATTATTTATCTTTTATCTTATTTTACTTTATTGTCTTGTATTAAATAAACATTTATATACTGCGTTCAGTTTGACATTATTAAAGTAATAAATAAATAAATACGTTTATGCACAATTATTAATAAACCTTTATACGTTTGACGACCAGTTTTAAAAGTTTCTTAGTAAAAATAAATTTGCACCAAGTGGCTGTTTAATTTCACCATTGAACAATTTTAAATTAATATTATTAAAATGTATAGTTCTCACTATTTTAATTTTAGAAGTATAACAAGATCTGCAAAATATTGTTTTTACTAATTAAATCCAGGTTTAACATCTTCGCTTACATTTTAAACGTTTCTTCTTATCGAATTAAGAGATGAACCATATTTGTAATAATATTACGAAATATAATTTTAGAATAATAATATTAATTACCTTGTTTCAAACTAAAATCAAACATAACTTTACAATGTGTATTTACAATAATACATTGACGGGTACGTCGTAAACTTTTAGTGGTACGTTTAAACTTTAACGATCTGCAGCTGATGTCTAGCACTCCGATTCAGGTATAATTTCAATTTATATTTGTTAATTCATAATATGATTAAAAACTTGATAATAAATAAAAATATGCTTCAAAACCTTAAAAAAAAAAATTACAATTATATAATTCACATATAATTATATCATTATATTAAAATGTATATACAGTATAATATACACTATATATATATGTTTGTTTAACTTCTTGGTTTATAACTCATTGGGTAAATAACAATAGATAAAATGTACTTTGAAAAACGACTTAACGTTTCGATAATTTATACGATTATGAAACTATACTCAACAATTTAAGCATCTATACACAATTTAATATAATTTGAACAACATTAATTAATTATTCTCGGGTTCATAATGAAAGTTTATAAGTAAAAATAATATTTTATTGAATCATAATTCTTAAACTACAACATGAAAATATGTTACCGATACTAATTTAGATGTTATCATATTACATATTTGATATTTGTAATACATAAAATTCTACATTTAGGTTCTTAGGAGTCTGATGAATAATGATGTATTTTTTTGTCAGTCAACAATTTTTTTAACATTATTTTTTTATACATACAACTTAAACATGTTAAAGGTATAAGATTCCTTATAAGTCTTAATTTCTGAAGTTTAAAAATCACATACCTACCTTTTTTATAAGAGATTGAAATTCATGTTTTGACAACAATTAAAATTAATTAACCAAACATAAATAATACCAATTTCATTTATTTTATTTTAATTAAAAAAATAAAAATATTATTCATAAGAAATATGTTTAATTGATTCATGTTTATAAAATATAATTATTCGAGAAAATATAATTTTAAATTACTTAAAAGTTAAAATAATGTAATTAGATTTTGAAATGATGATTGTTTAACATTAAATAAATCACTCAATTTATTATATAGTATATATTACAATATAATTTATTGACTGACAGATAGAATTCGATTAGAATCGTTTTTCATATATAAATATTTATCAACGATTAATAATTATATTAATCGTTCCTCATAAGTCATAAGCAGTTCACGCGGCAATTAAATCATATTATGACACGTGACTTATCAAGCGAAAATCAAATTTAGTAAATGACTTGCATGTATTATCAGATTTAATATTTAACCTACAATTTAAACCTATTCACATTTTACAGTGACAATAATTATATATAATATATTATGTTCGGACTACGAGTGTTTGTTTATTTTTATAATATAGTTATATAATTACTTATTTTATGTACCAATAACCACCATTTTATTTTATTTTACATTTTTTTTATAGACTATACGAAAATAGTATAATTTAGATTACATCAAAAAAGTGTATCTTTAAAATAAATTATAATATTGTCATGCATACGTATTGGATCACTAATTAATGTAAACTACAATCTCATAATTTAAACAACTATTTCTAATGGTCAATGCTGCCGCGAGTTCTATTTAATAATAATAAAAAAAATGTACTTATATTTAGCCTGTAATAATAATATTAATAATATGATCATTAATAATATTAATTATTACTTATTAGTGAGTTTTTATTTCTTGGTTCTGATTCACACGTACATTACACAATTAACTTAATGATAGTAATAAAACTACGCGAGATTATTCAATCCTTTTAAACTGATAAAATTAATTTTAGAATACTTTAAAAAAACTTTAATTTTAACAACTAAGTAATGAAATTTGTTCATGCTATAAATTTCATAATAATTTTAAGTTAACCTGTAAAATAAAACAATTGTCCGCAAGTAAAAACTTCTTGATACCTAGTAGATCACCATTTCAAATTAAAATAAATCACGTGATTTAGTAGGTCACATATTGAACGAATATCACTTTTTATATCAGTGTTTAAAGTATTAATTTGTATAAAAATATATTTTTAATCATATAGACAAAAATTTATAAAATGTTTAACTTTAAAAGTTAAACCATTTTTTTCTGATCAACCAATAGTACAAGAGGCTCAATAAAAAATACTATTCATCTGTTGCTATCGCTTATTAGTGTATTTAATTGGACAAGCATCAACACCTAAAACTTAAAAATAAATATCAAAATGCTTCATTTCTTTTCTTTTAAAAGCTAAAAAAAAAAAAAAAATTCAGAATGAAACAATATATTTTTTTTCGAATAATTTAATTTCATATTTTAACGATATTGGATAGATTTTTAAACGAGAAATTGTGACTTTTATTATTTATAGAATAATGAATTACTAATTAAAATATAAATAAATTAAAAATAACATTAGAAACTATTCGGACTAATTGGCTACCATTGCTTAGACCAATACTTTGTACACGATGTTGAATCATTGAATACAACATTAAAATTCTCAATAATGAGGTATACTTAACATCTACTACATGCTACTAGACAAAAACAAACAGTGACATATTATTATTGAAAATAGTGTCCGCTGATAATGAAGTTCCATATTAACTAATAAGCTCCAATAGACTTTCTTATGGTTTTAAAACTTCATAATATATTATATAATATATTTCTGTATATATACAAACAAAATATGTAAATATTTTTTACATATAAACTATTTTTTTAAGTTAAAAAATTTCTGAAAAATACGTCATTAGAATATGTTTTATTTTTTTCGTAAGCTAACAATGTTTACAAACGTTGTAACGTTACGATTTACATGACATGTAAACTAAATGTATTTATACCACTTTCAACTCTTCACTTTGGATCTAAATTTATTTTACCTATTTGTATTATATGTTAATTTATACATTAATATAAGATAAATCAAATAGTTGTTACAACAATTATTCATGGCTATGAACATCTATAATAACTATTTATAAGTACATCAAACTTGATTGTTTACCTATTTGCTAGAATGAGATTTCAAATTGATATTCTCCTTTCCTTTAAATTATGTTAAATTATATAATTTGAGATTTAAATTCAATATACATAATATCTTATTAGATTCTAATATAATAACTTAAAATAGATTATTAATACATATATAAAGATTGAAGATTAACATCTATAAGAATAAAAATTATAATAATCCGGACGGTTATAAAAATTAATTATTGATAACAAGCTTCTTTAATTTAAAGCATCTTTAATTATATTATAATATCAAGTTACATGAACAAGAAATAACGTTATTTTTCCAAGCTATTGATTGACGATAATCCAGTTGAATATAATTCATAGGCAAAGTATTTTACATAATCTAAAAGTAAAAATAATATTGTTCACAGACAATGAATTAAAGTTCTAAAAGTGTTTTCAAAAAGTTGATAATTATTAGTTTCATTTATAATAAATATAGAAATATTTTCTATAATCACTTATATTTGATTATCGTCTCCAATAAAATAACTACCCTTATTTTTAATTTCCAGCCAATTGGTAATATATTAATCAGTGTAGTTCATTTTTAGCATTTTAAGTTTTTACCAATACGGTACACACTACACAGACGGAAAAAAAAAAATATCAACTTAGTCTACCATATACATTTTTCCTGATAGCTGACCATGGTAAGTAATAACAAAAATAAAACATTTCAGTTCAAGTCCGACGCGCGTAATAAGGAGCGATTAGTGTACATACATTGTAGCCATGATGAAACTTACATCAATGTTGGTACTCGGTGAAAATATTGGAGTGAAACAGTATTAAGCCTATTAATATTTTTCCACAATTCACTAAAAACATCTAATGAGCAGAAAATGAATGGTAAAAGCATTTTGACATAAAAGAAAAACGTGTCAACGTATAAGGAGATAAAAGGTTAAAAAAACTCTCAACGAAAAAAATCTCGACCGGAAGCTTTAGAAATAAAACTGTCTAATAACATCTACTAAGTAAAGCAGTGGACTTTTTGAATCTAATAAAAAAAAGATTCGTCAAATCTTTTCACTGTAGGTCATGGATTTCAATTGAGTTTAAGGTGGTGAAAAAAATAAAATCCTAAAGCATATTAAACAACATAAATATTGGCTATCTCTAATGATAAAAGAAAAAAAAATAGTTTCAACTATTAGATTTAAAACCTTTTAAATTTTTATTTGTTCTATAGATATTTTTAATTGAATAAAGCATAATTTCATCAGCACGTGAATTTGTAAGCTTAAAAAATTGTATTCCATACACATTTTTTTGAATATTTTTATGATTTTGAGAACTAATTTTAAAATTTGTTGGACAAACTATTTGTATAAATAAACACTTTTTATATCAGTCTATATTTTACTAGCATCTTCACAAATATTTAGTGTTCCGATAAAATAAAACATCATTAATTTATTGCGTTACAATGTACAATTTTTTGTATGGGAAATCAGGGGCGTGCCGAAGAGATGGTTCTGGGGGTTCAAACCACCCCCAAATTGACTGGCTTATTTTTTTCAACTTAATGATATTTAAAAAATAAAAAATATACATTAACATAATATTATGGGAAAATCCGATAATATAATAATTAATAAAAAATAATACAACATTTGACGATCTTTGGGTTTTATTCTCTTTAGTACATTTCTGCGTACTTTATATTCGTAGACTTTATTTTATAGGTAACTAATTTATTAATTTTTATTTTATTTTTGACTAAACAAATTTTAATTAAATTTTTTTTTATTAATACAGTATATACTTACATTTATTTGAATGATATATTGTTCTAAGTATTGAAGTTTAACTTTAAAACTTTTAGGTTAAATTAAACCATCTCCAAAAAGAAATCCTGGGCACGCCCCTGTGGGAAATCATACATATAATTCAAATTGCATTTATATAAAAACAGGTATAGATTAAGATGTTTTAAAATATTTATATAATTTACCTAAACTTCTGTTATTTTTTTATTTTATTACTTAGGTGTGTAAAAATTACAAAATTTGTTCAATTTTCTAACGTATATTCTAATAAAATCATGCTTAGTAGTAATAATAGTAAAATCATAAATAGAAAAATTGTACATTATTATATTAATACTATTTAAATTAAAAATAAATTAAACTAAATTATCAGTATCAAATAATATTATAAACTATTTTTTTTTTGAAACTACATCCAATTGTATATAAATAATTGAGATGTATAATATGCAATAATATTTTTATCAAATTACTTAAGTATTTAATTGTTTACTTACAAATATTATCTAAATATTTAATAAGTATTTACGTCATTTTGTTTTCAAACTAAATACCACTTAAACAATATTTTATTTAGATTAGGTTTAACTTCTAACATTATAAGTTTAAAAATATTAATTGTTAAATATTTAAACATTTTTACATTTTTTTTTTCTGATTAGTGTGTATTATCACTTATATAATGAATAAATTATACTTATGATTAATTGAAAACCCAAAAAGCGTAATGTGTACACTATTTACGCATGAATAATCTAATTCAAGATATAAAATAATTAATTTTCACATTATTTAGTGTTTTCCATAGATCAAGTCATTAACCCATTTAAAAACAACAAATAAAAAATGATAAGAATATTGACAAATAAAATAATATTTTATACAAAATGACGTTGAAAGGTAAATTAGCAGGTAAAAATATATTTTTATTAAATTTATTAAGTATTTAAAATCTACTGTTAAAGTCATATTTAGTTAAGTTACAATTCAATAAAATTTAAAAGCTTACAAAGAAAAAATTAAAAATAATAAGTTAATTCATCAAATTGTACAACTGTCGAAAACACACAAATAAAAAATAATGTAAAAATAAGAAATAAATTACCGCTTTGTTGTTCAGTAGATATTGACTGTACCTCATCATTGAGAAGTCGCGCTGTAATATATGCGTTATGTTTGAACCAATAATAAATCATTGCATACAAAAAAACAATTCTCAGTCTGAGTGAAGAGGTCCTGTCAGCCTATATTATAACTAAGTATATTTTACGATATATTTATATTGATAATATAGTAAAGTATTTTCTATAAGAAAATAATAAATACGATAAGTTCAAATCATTTTTTCTGAAGACGCTGCATTTTAAATTGTCATTGTGTATATAAAGTACAATATTATATCTTAAGAGTTTATTATTTTAATATAGTTAAATAATATTTTTGAATAATAAATACTTAAAATCGTTATTATTCGTTGTATTCAATTTTGTCATAACCATAAACAATTCAAAAAATTTTTACTATAAATTATGTTTTAAATATTTTAATTTTAGCATGAACTACTTATAATGTATCTTGTAAAGTCGGAAATGTAGAGTTGTCAAATTTAATTATCGTAATTGAATATTAATTCCTATATTTTTAATTATAAGTAATTTTAATGAACTTTATAAAAATTTGAACTTCAACTATTTATAAACAAAAATCTTTAAAAATAATAAATATTTTTAAATAATTATAACAACGTATGAACAGTTTTATATTAAATAAAGAATTTTCCGTCTTAAATATTAAGTCTAATTTACTATCAAAAACTATTCCAAAAATTGAAAAATGAAACATTTTTATCATAAGTACACCGTATGACACAAAAATTACTCTGTTTAGAAATTAAAACCATATATTATATAAGTAAAACAAATAGTAACAATTAAGTCAATAATAAATACATTATTGTACGTGCTGAGTATAAAAATAATATTGGATTGCCATTATTGTTTTCTATTAACTAGACCTAAAATAAAGAATCTGACATAATCAGAAAGTCCTCCAAACTTAAAAAAAAAATGTATTATAAGAAAACATTCTCGATTCTATTTATTTTTAAATTATTATTTAAAAATATATTTGAATATACAATATTAAATAATTTTTATTCAGATAATCAAATATCTCATAAAAAGTTATTTAATATACATTTAAGAACTATTACTAACACTAATATGATTATTTATAGCATTTTTTCTTAAATTATGAGTTAATTTCACATAACATTCGCTTCAAATATGATCAATTCATACTTATTTAAAAAGAAAAAAATAATAAAATTTAAAACTACATTATTGATTTGACAATAATTTCGTATAACAACGCGTTTAAAAATTATTTTAAATTTGTTTATAGAAAAACGATTCAAATTACTTGTTTTATAATTTTACCAATATAAAAGGACTATAACATGGTCTAAAGTTTACTGTAGGACGAGAATTCAATGCATTTTTTCATCCTGAGTTACACGTGACGACTGACGAGTAATCATGATATAATTATGGCAATGTTAATCTACACGTTTTTTCAATGATAAAAAGTTAATACTATTTTGACTTAAAATCCAATACGATGAATATTACAATCGTAATTAGTAATTACAGTTCGTCACAATGGTCAATATACACATAATATTCACCATAATCGACAGAACGGATATTACAATACGTAGTCAGTGTGTAGTTAATTAGAATCAATATGTGTCAAATAATAAAATACAAAAAGAAACAATATAGTTTTTTCATTTTTAATAATTATTGAATAGTAACTAAAGATCACGATGTTAACGTAGACAAAATAGTGATCTTACTCATACCATTCATGTGTGTTGCTAGCTCAGTCTCCAGTGAACGGGTAAGGTGGAAACAAGAAAAGTTGAAAAAATTACGCTGTTCGTCTTCTAAAGTAGTCGCTAAATAAAATCAGCATTGTTAGAACTTGAGAGTACATTTGTTCTTACCATAAACCATGTCCAATTACTATATTCTTCTGCAGATTACGTGATAATAATAACTGCGTAATATATTTATAAACATATTATTTGAGTCGTTTAATTTTTTTATTACTCGCGTTCCAAATGTTTGTCGATAAATCTTACTAAAATAATAGACAATATATTACAATATTATTGATTAAAGTTTATTCCGGTTAATGTGAAAATCAGTGAGCACTAAATAAAACTCCATATACTGCGTGAAACGGATGCTTCACAGTGAAAAATGATGGCAATACCCTGAACAAATGCAATTCCAATTTATTTAACACCAACTGCGCTTCACTACTTATCCTGGACTTCAAAAATTAAATAAAGATATTTGAAGGCTTACAAAAACATTATGACGACGGATATTCTTTATACGTATATCGTATATGTTTTTATACACGTAAGTTGTATAATAAATTCAAAAAACAATAATAACAATAATCAATTAACTGTTGTAAACATTTTTTATTTCCTTCAAATATTTGGAAATAATAGTTATAATAATAATAGTAATAATATAACTTTGTTTTGACGACTTGACTAGATGTAAGTTAATTATTTTAACACTTTGTAAAATCATGGGCCATGGTATACGCGAAAATCTCGATAAACAATAACATTTGTGTACGTCGAGTGTATTTTGTCGTTCTACCATTACACCATGTAATGGTTTCCAAACACAAAATATCACGTACATCTGGCATTAATAATTATGATAACTACTACTCCGCAGATAGATTTGACGCAAGTCACTTTATGTTGAAGGGGTTGGAGAAAGACGATTTTAAAACACTAAATTATATAAGAAAGAATCAAAACCATAATATGATATTACTACACAAATAAATATATATATATATATATATATAGAGAGAGAGAGAGAGAGAGAGAGAGAGAGAAAGAAAGAGAGATAGAAAATGTATGTATATGTACATAGAATACAAAAGATTTTCTTGTCAAAAAATAAAAATCCCAAAACTACCACGGTAATAGCTGCAACAACGTATCAAACTCTCGCGTTTGTAACCCTGGTGTGACTCGTAATGAGGATCGACTGTGGCGTACATGAAAGTTGTTAAACTGATGTGCTCAAGGTGAAAAATGAAAAAAAAAATAAAATAAAATCTCACCGAAACGAAATATTTTTCTATTACAACTATAAATTATAGTAGGCATCAATAAATGTGCAATATTTGTGGTCTAAAATGTTGAAATCACAGCCTAATTATTGTACTAGATCCATTATTAATCGAACGATACAGTCCATAATTTATATTTTCTAATTAGGTAATACTATTTTCTTTGTTTATTCATTATTATCATTATTATCAGCATCGTCATTATTATTATTACTGCGTTTTATATTTAAATGTAATTGCCTCTATTATTATATTATGTACAACGTCTATTGGTTTAAAATATTTTTTTTTCGTTATACACATAATAATAATAACAACAATAATAATAATATTATATAAACGTACTCAGATACGATAAAACTAAAAAATAAAATAATAAGTACTCTACAACATGGCTTGGAAATAAATTACTCTTATAACAATAATAACAATATGTTAATTGAATTACCATTTTCAATTTTATGAACTTATCTGTGCTATTTTTATTTTATTTTTCAATGACTTTTCAAATAATTTATATATTATACACATAAATATAGAAATAGACGTTTTATTACATAAATTATTATTAAATTCTGTCGATAGAGCATATTTCTAACAATATAACAAAATATTATATTCTATATATAAGTATAATGTTCTTAAAATGAATCATGTTCAGGTGCACAATTGAAGCTATATATTTTTTACAATGATTCTTTTCACCATACTTTTAAACTGTTGTTAGTCCCTTCTACCCTATCATATAATATTTCCAGGTTACTTCCACACAGTAAGAACTATGGAGTTTTTATTTATTTTTATTGCATTTTGGCAACTTCAAATACAAACTATACAATGCGATATATTATATCATACATCTTATTTTATTGTTTAGATTCGATTAACTTGCTCCGAGTATTAACACAATAATGCTTTTGGTATGATACATTATATTTTTAGAATATTAATTAATTAAGTCAAATGTGATCTTTCAAACGAATTTCTGAATTACACTCAATATTTGATTGGTGCTAATAAATTTAAAATCAGAGATACGATTTAACTGTGAAAAACGATAATATTTAAACCGATTATATAAATTATGTTTTCTTCGTTATTTCAAGATAATATTGAATATTAATCAAATTTAATGTAAATTACAGAATCTATTAGTAAAGCTATTACATTAAACTAATATCATAATTGTTATTAGCAGATATGTATACTGAAAATTTCACATGAGAAAATGTATTATTTTATTTAAATTTTCAAGTTAGAAAAATAATCAGAGAAACGATATATTTTAATACGTAGTGTTTTTTTTTTTCCAGAAAATTGAAATGATTGTTTTATTTTTAAGATTAATAATAACTACTTTTAATACCTAAGAAATTATATTACTATATATAAGAATTTTAAAAATTAATTATTTTTTTAAGAATGCATAATTTTAATTAAATTCAATAAGAATATGGTAGATACATAACATGTTCAAAAACTGTTTCAAATGTGCAATGTACAGGTCAGGGTTATGTATAGGAATCTGGAAAATTGACACGAATCAATTAAATTTTAATTTAAAAAAAAAAACTATTGACATGGCGTTTGTCAACAATTATACGATGTTATTACAAAGCACACATTTTTAGATTTATAATTACAGCGAAAACTACTCACATTTACTCGTAATAAATTTTTTTTTTTTTTAAATATATTTGACTTTATTATGAAAAATTACAATCTATACTAAGTACAATAAGTAATATAAATATTTCAAGATAGTTCACAGGTTATTATTTATATGAAGAGGAAATCACACATTTGTGACATCCCTGACTATATAAAAAAAAAAAAATTTAAATCAATAAATTATTGTATAAATATCTTATATATATATATTATGATAGTACTCTTAGCTTAAAAGTTTTTTTTAGGAAATTTAAACAAATAACATTTCTGGCTGCAATATAATACTAGGCTTGATGCTCTAATATTCATATTTCCCATGCTAAATAAATAATATTATGATTATAAAACTAGTCATTTCAATTAATATTCGGTACAGCTATTAGTCTCAAATAAATTTATAAATTTATTGATAATTTATTTTATTCTAATGAAATAACAATAATTAATTGAAAAAAAAGACTTATCAACTAATTACTTTAATGAATTTTCAAATAAAATGGTATCTCAAAATTTTTAACAAAAGTGAACTTTTTCTTTGTTAAATTTAAATCAATGCTATAGAATCCGTTACATTTTATTGCTCGAAGAGCGAAGATATTTTGATATCCAATTCAATATTACTAAAAATTTATTAAAATATAATATTATACAATAAATTATTTTTATATTTTTTTTTTCAATTACTATTTACGTGTGAATACAGCAGCATGAAATATTTAATTCTAATGATTATAAAATACCTAAAAATAAAATATTAAAACTCTTTTTTATACATTTAATTCTATAATTAAAACAATAAAAAACAAATAGTTTTAAATAAAATAATATTACATTTATTACATAAATGGTAAGAAATAATTGCGCAAGGTAAAGTAATAAATATTTTATTATTTTTAATCACGGGTAACAGTATTATTTTTGACTTAATTACTTTATATAATAATATCTATCTAATAATATAAAATAATTAACTAATGTAACATAGAAACAATTATACGTGAATAATAATTACAAACTAAGAATATAGTATTAATCATATTGAATAATAATTAAAAAAAAAATCATTTATCATAAATTATTTGGATTAAAGTTTACTAATAAATACTAATAGGTAAGTCATTTAGTATTTTAGTTTTAATCTTTTTAAAATGTGTTATCTAATTTTTCTTTTGAAATATCTCTATTAACTAATGGATATTCTATACAGTCTTTACAAATGTTTCACTTTACGTAATATGTGTATTATATACAAACAATTTTATTATATTAAATTCGATTATCTATCTTTTTCAGCGATTACCTACCTACATAGTTTTCATTTCAAAACAAAAAAAAAAAATAAAAATACTCTAAAATATTGTTTTAATATAACTTTTAATATAATATATAATAAATAACATATTTAAGTGATATATTTCCTATTATAATTTCATCGTTTTAAAATTTCAAACCACTTTAATCACAAACTCGTGGCATTGTATAACATGGTTAAAAAAAAGAAATACTATTTGCCGTTAACAATAAGTATATCAGCTAATCAATTGACCAGCATTTCAGAAAAATAAAAAAAACGATTTCAACTAATGCGTTGCAGAAAATTGTGTACTGATAGTGAAACCCACAAATAGTGTTGTTGATAATAAACAATATTAAGTTGGTTTTATTTCCCGACGGTGGTGGTGGTGGTGGTTTAGTAAAAACATATATTTCATCCACCTGCGGGCCCCATTATGATAGTATTGGGAATATTATATTATAAATATTATATACCTAATCGTTCGACGGACCTTGATGGAGTAGATGGATTACGTATAAGCCCGATTTTTTTCCCTATTTATAGCGATAATTTTGTCACAATTCAGAATATTTCTACGATGCACGCGTATATACACAGAATATATTGTAATATATAAGTTTTTTCGCGTGTGTGCACATCTGCGTATACTTATATACGCATTGTTCGGTCGACTGAAGGTTATATTTTGCGGTTGGGTTGTATATAATTTTCATCGTAATTCACCCTCAATCCCCATGCTCTACACAACTAACACACGTTTCTGGGGTGTATGATATGTGTATATATTGTGCGCCGGGTACAGTATGTTACTGCAGCGAGACGCGGTAAACGTGCGGGTTAGTATAGGTATATGTTATAGTGTGTACGAGCGTTACGTGGGTGCAGTGATCGGTGGTATGGGAAACAAATGAGAGAGAGAGAGAGAGAGAGAGAGAGAATTATACGGATGCTGTTACGGCAATTCCTTTTCTTCGATGAAATATATAAAATATTGACTTTTCCAACAAACCGCAACGAAAATAATGGTGGTGGAGGTGTGTAATATGGAAAAGGGTAAGACCGAGTCCGAAAAAGGGAACACGAACAGTGAGAAAGACAGAGATCGTAGAGAATGAGTGAGAGAGAAACGGGAAGTTTGAAAGAGAATATTATCTTCCGCCCAAACGATGATAAACGAAAACGCCACCGCACACAATGGCAACTGACTTTTGCTTTTTTCCCCTCTACCACCTGCACCATCACACATGGTTCTAATGCTGTTTGTTTTTCCACAGAGATCTTTATTTTAGTTTATCTCTCTCTCTCTCTCTCTCTCTCTCTCTTACTCCTCTTTTCTTTCTTTCCTTTTTCCCAAAAACCTTTTATTTACTTATCACGGATTGAATCGCCGATTTCCGTAAGATACAAATGAAAGTCTCATCTCATCGTGGACTATAAGTGTTAAGCTCATTTTTAGTAGCGAAACTTTATTTTTGGCTCACAGCGTATTTTCTTTATATTTCTGTTTTCCCGTAAAATACTTCTGGATTTGTTTCACCGGTGTGCACGTATAATATGTTCGCTCTCATTGTCCACTTAACGACTGTCGCTATAGATCACACAATAAGATAGGTCAGAGATATTTATTTCAATTTTTTTTTTTTTTTTTTTTATATATTATTGGGCTTTAAATGTTTATTATTTTTTGTTACACTATAAAAACAGTAATTTTCAAGTGCACTCAACGTGTCAAAAAATGTCCCTATAATGACAACAGTGGAACTACGACGTGCGCTTATTACGAATCTTGTGTGACATGGAGACATATTAGATTAAACCCAAATCACATGCTTAATGCCAGAGCGTATCTAGATATAGAACCTAGTTGATATACTCGAACAGCTGAAGAAGAATTGTTTTGTATTTCTGTAGTAGGTTTCAGAATCTCGATCATGTATTTTTCCGTGGTTAGAAAAAAAAATGGATGAGCAAGTTTCTTTTTGGTTCTATATGCAAAACCTAATAATCTTATAGCTTTTGAAACTTTTCATATTAATCTACTCAGACTTGTAGCGCAACCCCAATCGTATCCTTAACACATGAGTTGTGTCCCATGTGGTTACATGCAAATATAAAGTATCGATATATGTATTTTTATTTTATTTTAAATTGTTAAAATCACACGATTGCTACTAGGAAATTTAAAGATTCTTGGACATAATCATATACAATAATTTTTAAACCATAATACTATTAAATTTTCAAACAAAATAATAACAATAATAAATAACTATAACATATACAGCTATTTAAAAAACAAACCTCTAGAACCGACAATAGTTAAAATCATTTCAAATATTTATAAGTTTTAAACAGTAATTTTATTTTACCAGAGCCGGATTTACTGGTAGTGAATGTGTACACTTTAAAATTGAACTAGAAACCACAATACTAAAAGCCTTCCTAAAATATTTAACTTACTCAAGTACCTATCTAAATTTAATATTTTTTAATTAATAATGCATGAATAATTGAATAATTTATTTTAATAAAATAAATAAAAATATAGCATTATTTTAATGGTAAGCTTTTATTATTACATATTATTTTTATATATAAAAAAAAATAAATATATTTTCTTTATTCTAAATATATTTATAATATATCATATAAAATACGGCCATTATATTATTTTTTAATCAAAAAATGTATTATTAAACCATCATACGATTTTGTAAATAAATACGATATGAGTAATGAATTAGCACAGATTTTACGATATAAATAATAAGTTTAAAAACTTTACTTAGGAAACGAAAAATATAAAAGACTTAACTCTTTACATTAATTAACAATATTTATCAACAATTTTACAAATCGTTATGAATCTAAAAATGTTTCACAGTATTTTTACTTATTTTTTTTTTAAATATTATGCGTTTTGACATAAAAAAAAAAAAAAATAGTTATAAATTTATAAATATTTAAATTAAATTAAAAAGAATTTAATAGGAGTTTTTTAAAAACACTTTGATAATTTTATTTTTATAAATTACACAGTGTTTTTTTATACTCAGGGTTTTAACAAAACAATAATAATCATTATTTTGAAAATTATTTAGTAAAACCATTATCAAATTTATGTGTATAAATTTATGCATTAATCAAATAAATTAAAAGATTTATATTCAAAAAATGTCATACTTACTTTTACCATAAATATAAACTGTATTTTATTTATGATGGAAATCAAATCATTATCCAATGATATAATGTCAAAAAAAAACATTTTTTTTTTTTTTTTTTTTCATAGACTCCATATTATAAGTTGAAAAGTTTTTAAAAAGTGTCAAAATCTTTAAAATTATTTATTTAAGAAACTGTAGGAAACGTCTAATATAGTAAATAAATACTTTTAAAGTTTAGAAACCAATACAACCAATGGAAAAGTTAGAAGTGCTCTTTTTATAGATTAAGCCATAGATGACGTAAACGCTATAAGATTATGATTTATAGGACATTGAATATTACAATTGAGTCAAAATGTTAATAGTATTTAATTATAATATAATTCAAGTACTTCTGTAGACACTTATGTAAATAGGTACATAATTAACTTCTCTTCTAGTTACAATAATTACAAACACAAATAAATATTTGATAAGTAAAAAAAAAAAACACAATAAAAATGATTTCAATATCATTATAGAATAATAAAATTGTACACTTCTATATTTTATAAAATAAATAAATACAATAAATTATAACAATAATATTAATATTTATAAAAGTAATTCGTTTAAGTATTTTTAATATTTAACATTTATATATATATATATATATATATATATATATATATATATTTTTACTTTAAATTGTCATTTACACGCAATGTCATTGGTAATTACAATGATTAAGAGTATCGATCCAAATATTTATAATATTTGCCACGAGTATACAATACTAAATAGTTTTACATAATGTACATTTGGTAGAATGTATTCAATAATCTAAATTAATAAACTTGCTTTGTTTTCAAAATTAAAAAAATTAATAATTAATTTTGCATTCAGGTCTACCGTAAATAAAACGTCGGTGTTAAATAAATTAACCATCGTCTGTTTATATACAAATATGACAAAAAATATACTCAGTGAAGTATATATGTACAATACAATCAATTCATATTCTTATATTATTTTCTCAAAATCCATAGATCTTTGTTTAATTTGCTAATGATAAATATTGTTATAATCATAATAGTTGACCAGCCGAATATGGACAACAGTCCCATGTATACGGGCTCAGAATCAAAGGACCAGCCTTTAGCGGTTACGGCCAGCAAAGCCTTGACCGGTGCAGTCATTGGAAGCAGTGGACCAGTTGATTTCAGTAGATAATGTGCACCTTCCAAAGGCCAAATCAATCCTGTTTTCGAAAAAATATCAATAGATTAATATTTTTTAATTTAATTATTCTAAAATAGTATAATTATTTATTAAGTAAATAATCCCGAATTCGCATATTAGGTTAATAGAATTTTGTTTTTTTCCACTATAAAATATCAGTATTTATTTATTAAACTATAGATAATTATTAAGAAACATTACCGCAAGTGAAAGACATCATTATGTTACTGCCAGCGCCTAGATATGCAGCGAATGTGAAATCTTTGCATAAGGCACCAATTAAAAAACCTGTATAATTCAACAAACATTTTTATAATCGATAATATATAATATATCGTAATATAAACATATTACTTAGTAATAATACTTTAAAATATTTAAGTTTTTTGGTCGAGATAAGTTAAACACAGTACATTTTAATATGTGTATTTTATTTACAACTGTTTATAGCTTTTGGTAATTTTAATTTGTCGACTTACCGAAAATCATTCCTTCCATTCCTAGGAGTAAAAGTATAAGGACCGTAGGAAAATGATCTCCTAAATAAGGATTGTCAAAGTATATGTACATCACATACATAGATATAACCACTTGCATAGCGTGTATTATCATCTGCATTATGACTGTAGATAGTAAAACTTCGGAAAATTTAATACCTGCAATAAACATGATCAATTTTATTTTTATGGTTTGACAATCATTATCTAAGCCCTAAGGTGTGATGAATGGACAGTAATTATACATATAGTTTATTTGATTTTCGTTCCAGATTTTTATATGGTTGGCCCGATTCCGCTATTTATTATGTATATTGTTTTATATTGTTAACCTGCAAAAGAGCATGTTTACGATTTGGGATTATAATTGGATGTTTCCCAATATCGACATGCGTAACCACACTAGCCCCGTGGGGAAATATACGGGTAAAAAATATAACATTCGCATATTGAATTTGTAATTTAAAAATATATGTATAATAAAGATGTACTCACCAGAAACCATCATCCTTTCCATTATGCCTTCTTTTTTCTCTGTTAAAATCAAACCAGCTGTCAACAGTACCGGCAAATAGTAACAACACCTGTCGAAACAAATCATATCTGAAGTTTAATAATTTGTATTACAATACATATGACACTTTATCTCATCACCATATACATACAAAATCGTCATTATACCATTTCAGAATGACAATAATGCACCCAATCTCTCCTCACCAGAACACCCCATTACATGGATACGAAACACGATTGCAAGAGAAACGATATTATTATTTTGAAGGCATCTAAGTCACAAGCCCTATACGCTTATATATTATATTATGAATATAACGTTTAATAGGATATTTTCCGTCAACGTATTTCCTCTACTCGCGAACTCGTTGCTGTATTATTACCCTTTTCTTTCTGATTACTCAATCTTACATTCTTACTCCATTCACTCTATAATTTCTTCTCTCACTTTCTCTTTACCACTAAAAAATGACTTTTGATCAATTTTCCAACAGAAGACAGAGTATACAGTCACCTATTTGCATTTACCTTATACACTAATCACTAATGACTTACCAAAAACAATATATGAATGTCAGTTTTACTCAATTTAGTTTTGCGATTTAAAGTTTATAGAATAAATAAGAAGTGGCATGAACCGATAAGAGCAACAATACTGTTTATATAAATAAAAGTAATGCAAGACCATTTATACTGTAGTACACTGAAAGTTAACAACGCAAGACAAACGATCAAAAATCAAAGTCGATGTATTCGAATATTTACAGTAATCTACATAAAAAAATAATGTGTATTTTTGACTCATTTACTGTTGTTTTTTGACAAATACACAGCTTTTATATACACTTACAGAATGAAGAAATGTCAATAGTGTAGGTGTTACTATCAGATATTAAACTACAAATGACTTACATTTTAAAATTTTAAATTTAAACCAATAACTAAAAAAATTCTATTTCTAATTAACTATTTTAAAATACTAATAAGTTCCCACAGAAAAGAATCTAATTTTTCCTAAAGCTTTAATTAACATGCATTTTAAAAATAATATAACTCTATATAATATATTTTATTTATAGTGTAAATATATTGTTTCATTATAATCATACAAATTGATATTATTAATAAGTATAAACAAAATAAGATTTATGAATAGTTAACTATTTTATTATGGAAAAATGTACATAATTATACAATATATAATAATATTCATAGTATATGAATTAAATTAAAAACAAGAAATTTAGTTTTTATTAAAGTAGTTAGGTATACTCTTACTATTTAAATTAACAATAAACGTATTAAGTAATATTCTGTTTAGCACGAAAACGTCATTATGTAGCATAATCTGAGACATTGGAAGTATGTATAACTATTATTTTTAGTTTAATAAAAAAAAATATTATATCAACAAAATTTATAAAATGTTTATCTGATAAATACAATTATCAAAACGCGTATGTACCTTACGCTGTAAGATTTTAAGCAGAAGAATTCCAACCTTCTCATTCTTTTATACATTCTCATAATCTATTTAAGTTGTTCTGAACTTTCGTATTAACAGATTTTAATATCAGACTCTTTGGAAATTTTCCTTTATTCCGATGTTTTCAAGACTGAACGATAATATTTAATTTGATTAAAATCGCATTATCAAAAATAAGACAATTAAAGTAGGTACAAAAATCATATCCTTTTGTTTTTATTTGTTATCTTAAAACAAAACTAAAATTTTCAAGTTTAAATTTTGTATGTTATTTAAGTATTATTATTTCATAATAATATTAATATACTTACAGACACAGAATGGCTGCCGAAGCATAGTGAATGAACGTTGTATTTACCGACCCATATACTGGTTCTCTAAACTATAATAATAAAAGTACATTGATAATTGAATTTTTATTTTTTCCTGAATATTGGTATATACAAACCGATATAGGAGTGTTTCCAATTTTAGAACTGATATTACATTTATTCAGCGCTATACCCAAGTACTCTTGCATACCAAAAATAACGTTTGCTTTTACCATATTTCCGATGTATTGATCTACAAATAAAAAAAAAACACATAAATAAACGTTAAAAATTTTTCCAATATTTGAATTGATATTGACTTAGTATTAATATTTTTAGAGTATTTTAGTTGAATTTTATTATAATATACATTTAAAAAATATAATTGTACTTTTTTAAAATATTTATTAATGTTGATTTATTATTTTTGAATACCTATTAGTGTTAAATATTTTTAATTTTAAAAGTATTTGCTTGTAACTTAAATATAGTTACTCCCAATTTCTAATTTAAGTTTTGTGTATTTTAAACTTTATTTTTTGTAATTTGCTTTTAACATGGAAACTTTCAATCACTTACCAGACAAGTCTATCCAAGCCTGTACTGTACTTAGTTCTACATTTAAGTCTGAAGTCCTAGAGGCGTTTATGAAACGTACAGCCATAGATGTTGTATAATTAGTAGGGAAATATAATAAACCCCAAGCATCATTTTTCTTTACAGCTTTTAGAGCGGTATCGACATCGTTGTAATGTAACTGCAAAGAAAAAATAAATATTAAATTGCATACAAAAAAATTACTTTCTTATGTTTTGATTACATCATACATTTATACTCAAATACAATTAAATTTACAGTAATGAAAAAAAAATATTTCCGAGAAATATATTAATAGTAATAAATATATAGAACTGAATAAAAGTGCATACCTAATTATTTTATTTTCTATAGATTGATAATTAAATTTTTAATATAGCTCTTTCGATTTTAGAACCAGAAAATTACAATATTATTAAATGAAAATAAAAATATATATATAATATTTACACTATATTATTATTGAGCAAGTATTGAGTAGGCACCTATACATACTCGACATATTGATTTTTTTTTATAGATATTGAATTGTTTTTTTATGATTTTGAAAATCAAAAATCAACAATTCAAATGTTATGTTATACTCATAAAAAAAACAAATCTAATATTGTAAATTTCAGAATAAAGTTATAGATATTGGAAAAAAATAGTGGTTTCTTACATGAATTCCATTGAGACCACACATAGCTTAACATTGTTAATCAAATATGATTTAAAAGAAATAGAAAAAAAAACCACAATATCAGTTGTAAATATTTTAGAATTATTCCATTGTGTTTATTATTTATAGCACAAATTAATGGAATTTAATATATACCTTGTTATGTATAAGAATATTTTTAGTTAATTAATTAATATTATACATTTAACACATACACCACGGTCATTCAAATTTGTATACGTAATAAAAATATTTAGGATTATGATATTAAGTACCTATGTAATTATTGTAATTATTGTACCTACTTAATTCTTAATCCATACAATTTTATAATATGTGTAATATACATTAAAACTATAAATATTGCAGTTTTTAATATTAATAGAATAATAATTATGCATTTTAATTAAAAAATAAATCTAGTTAAAATGAACAATTTATCAAATTTTTACTATGTTAATTTGATATACTTACAATATTCATTGATTTAGTTTTCATTTGTTCGACATATGCACAACTCATTATTACATCTTGAGGATTATCAAGGAAACATCCTTTATAGTATTCGGGTTTACATTCCCCTGGTTGTCTTTGTTGTATTTCTTCATTTACAACTGCAATATACAGCCCTTTCGGATCATGACCAATTGCAAGGTTAAAAAAATAAGTTTGCACTAGAGGCAGTAGAAACAGAAAAACTAAAAACCTAAAATTAAAATATATGCATGTTTATACGTATTTTTAAATAATAAACATTTAATAAATTCAGGCTTTCATGTTATATTTTTTATTAAACTATTATAATCGTTTACAATTATTTCTCATATTTTGCATAATAAATACTACCTATGTCTTACGTCTAATATATTTTTTAATATATTCAAAAACACTATCATTGTATAATGTAATATTTAATATATACTAAAATTATTACGTAAATGTATTTGATTATGTATACAATGTTTTAATATCTATTTTTAATAAAAAAATATTTATTTTTTTTGATTTATTGAGTTTTTACTTACGACTTTTGATGCCAAAGCAATGATACATTTTTGTACAAGAGACAATTCATTCGGTTTAATCGGAAAAATCCGTCATTTAATTTTAATTTTGTGTTAGATTTTTTGGAAGATAACTTTTTGTATGAATCATCAACCTGAAAGCCAAAAACTAAAATGTATATTGGTTATATCCTATTTATTATATAGTTAGTAATGTGTATGTTGAGGAAAATGAATACAATTAATGAATGTTGACATACGCTGGTATTTTCGGTAAATATTTATATTGTTTCAAAAAATAACAATATACTTACATGTCTTAGTGAATTTTAACAATCAAAATCTATAGATTATGTTTTAATTGTTTTCATTTTATGAAACAGACATTTTTTGTCGACATATACTACTCATTCAATGTCTGTACGGCATTATATCGTTAATTTCGTAAAAATACCATTTAAATCGAAAATATAAAATAAGTATTTTATAATAAATGGAAAACAAGAAAACATTTTTTGTTTTTTAAATAAAGAAAAAAACGATAAATATGTGAGTGAAAAGTTTAAGTTAAAAGGCAAAGAAACCAAACAGAGAGCTTTACATACTTTATTGAAACGGTATTGCGCAACAAAAATAATATATTTCAACAAACGCATAGTTCTATTGGAGGAAAATGAATCTAAAACTATTCATTATGTGAAAAATTATGAGGTGTTGACATTTTACGCGATACTCGAATCAAATTAGACCACAGAGAATGGACATACAAGGTCGACGAATTATAAAAGAAATAGAATCAGTGTTAGACAAGGTTTCTTGAGGTATAACCGCAAAATTAAATATACATGAAAAATTCATAGTAGCAAAAGTGCCGGATTACTTAACAGCTAAAAATACCACGACAATTTGTCGTATTGTAACAAATAACATTGAATTATATGCTAATATTTAAAATTATACTTATAAATGTAAAAAATATTATTGAATACTCGTAATTTTCATTTATAGTCACGTCAATATTCACCAAATACTGATAGTGGATGTCGACATTGACCGGTTGGCAGGGTTGTACGAAATGCATGCTAACGTACACCAGCTTTTTGCTGAATGTGACATTCACCTCAACTTGTATATGTTACGGCTAGAGTCCGAAATATGGCTAAAGTGCGCATTATCCGGATATTGTGCTCTCTAGCCATACTGGTAGGATAAATAAACACTTAACATTTAAAATCATAGTTTTGTACAAATTACCCGACTAAAATAACTTTAGCCATCGTGTTATAACATATAAGTTAAAAATTAAATATTGATAAACTAAATTTGATGCAATATTAAATTTATTTTTATTAGATATTATTAACACTATTTATTAGATAACATTTTTTATATTAATATTTATTTGGACACAGTAAACTTTGATGACATTTTGAATTGCATACAATTCCTGATGCTTTGCATTTGCATTTATTTGTTTTGCAATTTGATTTACACACACAACGTTGATAACACTGACCATCTAACAATGACATATTTTTTACCATCAATCAATGGCTAATGTTCAAAATACTAGATTAATATAGGAATATCGTGTAGTTTATTAATATGTAATTATTAACATATATTAATTAATTTTATTGAAATAAAATATAATTACATTAGCCATAACACGATGACTAAAGTTACTTTAGCCGGGTAATTTGTACAAAACTATGATTTTAAATGTTAAGTGTTTACTTTATCCAACCAGTATGGCTAGAGTGCACAATATCCGGATAATGTGCACTTTAGCCATATTTCGGACTCAAGCCGTAACATATATACAATTAAAATTACCTGAGAACTGGAAGATGTTTCTTGTTTATAACTTAGTGACAAGAAGGCTTCTTCTAAAGTAGATGTATTACATCGTGTCATTAAAATTTCTGGTGAATCTTCAGCTAATAAAATGCCTCCTCTCATCATTCCGATCTAATATTAACAAAAATGTATTAAATTATTATTTTTATTGAATAACTAATATACTAAATTATTGTATTGACTCACTGTATGAGCTTGTCTTGCTTCTTCAATATAATGTGTTGTGATGATTATCGTTTTTCCTTCCTCAGCAAAAGACACCAAATGGTTCCAAATACTATAAATTTTACGTTGAGATTTATTTATAAATTATCTAAAACATTAATTAAACATTATACCTATGACTTAAAACTGGATCTAATCCGACAGTAGGTTCATCTAATATTAAAATATTTGGATTATGCAAAAGAGCAACTCCTAATGATACTCTTCTTTGTTGTCCACCGCTTAAAAAAAAAAAAAATCAAAAACAATTAGAATTTATTGTATTATTATTTATATTGATTTGAAAATTTTCGAATGCAATAATTTATTCAATTATACAGTATTCCATTAAAACTTCTATCATAAAAATTTGGACTCGGTATTTGTTATAATAAATCGTTATAAGTTATAATTTATGAATTATTTAACTTAAAAATAAGTATACTCATATGTTTCATGTTGAATTCTTCCCAAGTATCAAGTCACATTATTTAAAATTAAATTTGTGACAAGTTATTTTACTAGAAAGTAACAAGAGCTTATAAAAAATATTATATTAGAATTAATGTATTATAATTATACACTTGTTTTGACCAAAAAAAATATTTAATGATAGTAATTTTAAATAAAAAAATATTACAGTAAAAAAAAAAAATATTGGAAAATAAATCATTGAAAATCATAAATTTAACATTAATAAGTTTTTAGGTTTTTATCTGAGAATAAATTCATTTTTATACATACAATTTTAAATTTTATTGAAATACAATTTATAATTTCAATCAATTATTAAAGCTTATATATTTAAAACAAATACAATAGTAATCGTTTAAAATCATTTGTCGTATAATTAAGTTATAAAAATATAAATAATAAAAACAGAATAATATAAATATGGAAATAACTTTTATGCTCATATTCAACTCAAAAAGATATCACATTAAGTAATCACTAAATACCAACATTTTTTTTCAAATATATTTGTAATATTTTATTATAATTAATTTCAAATTTAAATTTAATAATTTGTCAATAAATTGTTCTTTTTTTTATTTTCTATCCTATATGTATTTATTGCTATATGCATAATTTCTCCTTAGTCTATTTGAACTATTTGTGTTAAATATCATCTACACAAATAAAATTTCCAAATATTATCTTTCCGTATTAATTGCTACAATCACAATTACACACAGTATAATGTAATGTAATTTTGCAATTTATATTTATTTATTGTTGAACTATCAAAATAATTATAATATTTACTAGTAGCAAGTTTTATTATTTATACTAGTTACTAGTAATAAGAGTTAATCAAAGTGGGAAGATAATATAGTATGACTTTAACAATGTTACTATACAGTTAACTTTGAGGTACTCAATTACATAACTACATACTCACAATATATTATATTATATATTACATATAAATAAAATACAAATATATACCAACATCAGAGTAAATGAAACATGTTAAGAAATTATAGTGTGTAATAATTATTATATTATTTTTTCATAAATAATTAATATTAAAATTAGACAATTATATTTTTTGAAAAAATAAAATGTTTCTAAAATTGTATTAGATTTCGGGAAATCAATGACGGAAAATAAATATATGAATACTTTTAATTACACGACATAACTGTATTTCTGAAAGTACTTAAAAATAATTTTGAATGATACCTTTTTTTTTAAATATTTATATTTAGTCATCCAATGCGTTGTGATTTGTCGTTGTTTAAAAAAAAAAAAAAACTAGTTTTTGAGTTAAAATGTTTATATTAATTTACATATAGTACTTATTATAAACTGTATTGTATTATAGACTGTGAAAATATTTACCTAAGTGTTTCAATTAGTCTATTATCAGATGGGAGCTCCAATAATAACGATAATTCTTTGTTTCTTTTTGCGACTTCTTCTTTATCCATGTTAAGCATACCACCATAGAACTTAAAAGTTTGTGATATTGTTAAATGTTCGTGTAAATTTAAATCCTAAATAACAAAAATGTTCATGAGATTAATAGGTTTAACGTATAAAATATATATGTATTACGGATTTTCTCATAGAAATAAATGCAATAGCTGTTATCTTTTTTATTGTGGTAGGTACATGCAAATAATTTAACGTCAATGTATTATTTTGATACAAACATTTAGACACAATATATAAAACCTGCATACATTTATCGAAGTCGTTTATATTTATTTTGTTAAATGAACTAAGATTGAATATCTATTAGAATATATGGACATGATTCAGTTGTGCACGTCTTATTATACATACATATACTGAGAAAAGCAGATCGAAATTACTTAACAATATTAACTTAACTTAAGCACAATTATTGCTCCGGAATCGTAGGAATCCATAGGCATTAATTTTCACCTAACCTGATTTTTTATAAATTGACGTAATTATATTAAGTAATATTCACATTTATAACTATAATTATTCTCCTTAAATATTTCTCCTTAGAAAAACACTATTAAATTTAAGTGAATAAGATCAGCTTGAGAAAAAAAATATTTTATTATACATATAATGTAGATTTTAAAATAAATTAATTAAATATGGAAAAAATTATAATCTTAATTAAATCGGTATTATGATTGTGTCTACTATCTAGAACATTTATTCATACCAAATATATCAATTGGAAACAACAATTATTCTGTGGGTTTTTGATCCCTAATGTTGCACTTGAATTTTCAATGACAAACATAAAACTGACCCGTTAGACATTTATGGGTATCCAACAATATCCGCTTTAACAATAGCCATATTATACGGTCCTCATGATATATCTATTTTCTTATTTTTTTTATCACCCGTTGGGTATGATTTCAAAAAAAATAATGTACTGAATTTCTTACTTGTGGCATATATCCTATATCTTCTCTTTTAAGCGCTTTAACCATTATTTCACCAGAGTCCAGTTCGCTTCTACCGACTATACAGCTCAAAAGCGTTGTTTTACCACATCCACTAGGTCCTAAAAGTCCATAACTGAAAATAACGTAAAAATGCAAAATATATTATTTATAACAATAACTGTCATATTAATATGAAAAGTAGAAATGACAAAAAATAATTAACACAAATTCATACCTAAGTACTATTTTAACAATAAAATAATACGTTTATATATTCATCCTAACCATGATATTATTTATTTTGGGTAAATTGATCTTTATGAACATTAAAAATTATCAAAACTATTATACGCGTTATATTCTTTATTTAAGCAGAGTAAAAATCGTAAACAATTTTGATTTTATTTCAGTTTTAGTTTAACCCTTGGATATTATAATTTAATATTTATTAGATAAAAGTGTTTTAAAAAAACAACAACAATATTACGAAAAGCATACACGTGCCCTAATTTTGATAACAAAACTTCGTGAAAAATGGTTTATTAAACATACTTTTATTAACTACATAATTATACATTTGTATATTATGTGACACATGAGTATATTTAAAATTCAAATATCAATAAATATAGTAGGTATAAGTGATATTTTATTATAGGTAAATTTATAATGAAATGTAATTATCTTTAATCTTGTTGATAACATATACTTTACACCTAAATTTAAACTTCCTACTTACTTAACAATATGTTATTATAAAAAAATATGACTACATTAGTTCCAGTTTTTTATAACATTTTTAATAATACTCTCAGTATAATTAGAAACCGTATATGAGTATTTTTTGTTTTTTTTAATACACACTTATTTTGATAATTTTAATGTACATTTATAAACATATTTCACTGTTTTGTACTTCACGGATACTATAATATTTAAAAATTATAAATATTAAAACATTCGCCAAAACCATTGCGTTTCTTGTTGAATTTTTTTTTTTTTTTTTTTTTAGTGAAAAATTAGATATTTTAGTAACTTAAAATTTATCAATTTTAT
The DNA here is from genome assembly GCF_002803265.2 of Melanaphis sacchari. Taxonomy (NCBI): domain Eukaryota; kingdom Metazoa; phylum Arthropoda; class Insecta; order Hemiptera; family Aphididae; genus Melanaphis; species Melanaphis sacchari. The sequence goes on along the minus strand of NW_020271327.1, from coordinate 2,356,892 downwards.
TATAAATTAAAAATAACAATATGATATTATGAATTATATTGTATTATAATGTTTAATATAATTATATCATTATACGCAATCATTATGAAAATTTATATGTTAAGGTCTGTTATTGAGATTTAATCCAACCAAAAAAATACTGATTGTATAATGTACTACTTATTTATTTATGACATGTTTCTAGATAAAGTATAATATATTATGTATGTTAATTAGATTTCATTTCATAATGTTACATAATTTGAATTTGTATGGAATTTTAAGTTCCATTTCTAGAGTAAACTTTAGATAAAGAACGGTTAGTTGGTTATATTTCTATTTGAAAATGTATTTTGCTAGGATTTTCACATATATTCCTTGGATATATTAAATGGGTTTTTTCAAATATTCGTGTTCGTCCGTGTATAGAATTCTAATACTCTAAGTGACAAGATTGGTTAGATCGCTTAACCGACAGAGAGTCCACTTCTGAGTAGGAAAAGTGTATTCTATTGACAGGGGAAAGAGTAGTATGCCCTTGTATATAATAACATCCCAAGTTAATATTTATACAATGCGATTCACCAATATGCCTCTTTTTTATCCTTTAATAATAGATTGGTTCAAATTCTAATTTTTGAAATATTTTCAAATACTTATATATATATATATTTTGTTTCTGACCATTTAAGGGATTATCTACGGAAATATAAAAATCCTTTTTTCAAACAAGAGCTACCATTTTTTGCTGTTAATGTTGTTAAATAAATGATCTTTAAAAAAAAAAAAATAATAATAATGTACATAAATCAGAATCTGAAGAGTATCAGTTACCATTCATATTCTAAATTATTTATTGATTTATTAATACGTTTATATGATGAACTTTTATATCTTTTAAGTTACTTAGAATATAAATATCGATAATATTTATCTACTACATTAATTAATATGTAATTTTCTACAACTGTATACAATGTGTTAAGTACTAAACTGTAACTAGTCGGAAATTAATATGGTGAGCAGTCTGTTTCATTTTATCATTTATTTTTTAATTAAGTTTTTATATTAAATTTTATTTGTCAAGGATTAATATCCTTAATAGTTATATATCATAAAATATAAGATATAGTATGTAATATTTTGTTTGATTATTATACTAGGACATTTTTTACAAGTAATTTATAAATTGATTAGGCTGAGTAATATTTATATACATAAACATGTTTAAGGCAACCAATACTTAAATAATTTACAATAAAATAGAGCAGTTTCAATTTTAAATTTAATTTAATTTAAAAATATAAAAAAAGTCATAGTGCACTTAATAAATGTCCTTGGTTATATGTTTTTTAACCGGTTATTAAATATATTTTTTTAAACAAGTTTTAATATCTATATTTGTTATTATTATTAATTGTTGTGAAGTTAATTCACACTAAATTTTCAAAGTTTTCAAATTTTTGACACTAGTCCTACTAGCTTTAATATACAATTAGCTGTAAACAACGTGATTATAACGTTTTACTCGATTTTAAGATTATAAGAAGTATTTTCTTGAGTTATGATATACTCTATACCTTATCTTAAAAATGTTAACATTAATTCAAAACATTCAGTAGATTTTTCAAAAAAAATTAAAAATTAAATTATCTTGATTTTTAAACGTGTTCGTGTCAAAGCAGTAATTAAATACAAATTTCTCTAAAAGATATGTTATTCATAATATTCTAATGCCTGAGATTCTGATACCTAATATTATATTAACGTCATGGATATTGTAATTTTAACTTGATATAATATGTATTTACTTCAAAATTGTATTATGTGTTTACTTCAATACTACAATTTAATATTTAATAAAATAAATTAAAACTGTTCATAGCTATAAGGAATAAGCTAAGTTATAAATCTACATATTCATATGTTCTTGTAAAATTTTTTTAATAACAGGAAATTAACAAATCCGGAATTGATTTAGTAATATCCTGACGGTTACGTGAAAATGCTTATCACAAATATGCCCGATTTTGGCTTGAATTCAGGTAGTTGTGTTTTATCCCAAATATAAGTATCACGATTGCGTCCAAACACAAATTGGTTCAAAAATTAATATAATTATTAAATAAAGTAAATATTTTAAATACTGTATTGGATGTATTTGTATTTTAAATTCAAATACTTTGTGTAAATACTTAAAAAAATTCAAAACAATTATTCGTTATTATGAATATTTAATATCATACAATATTATTTTTCTATTTTATTTGCTAATAACTTTAAAAATCGAAATTTATATTTAAATATTACTAATGTTTATTTATTTTTTTCACTTAATAATTCGTAAACTTCCATCAATTATACTTTATACTAACAAACTTATCGGACGCAATCAAAATAGGTGAAAAGATAAAAAAGGTTTCTTTGAACCGCAATCGGGCGACGCCTGCTTGTCATTTTAAGTAAAAAAAAAAAAAAAAAAAAATAGTCTATTTACTTTACTCAGTTACGGTATTAAATATATTATACATTAAACTAAAAATAATAAATATTATATTATATATTTGATACTTGAGAGTTTAATATTTATATAATATATAAATATTAAACTCTCAATATTATAATGCAAGACTATTGCATGTCATGAAAAAAAAAAAAAAATCATTATATTTTGAAAGTCTTATAAACTCTTTTTTATTTTTTTTTAGATTTTTATATCTTGAATATAAATATAATATAATTTTGGAATTAAAAGTACACTATATATATATATATATTTGTTATCAATATTTTAGTTTAAATTTCACCAAAAATTTAATTAATTCAATTTTTTTAATTGTTGTTTACATTTCTAAATCAAACATCCAACATAGGTTATAAATTATTTTGGTACACATAATAATAATATATATAATGCATATTGACAATTGGTTATATTTTATCATTGACTAAATTAAATATCTCAATAACTAAGCATTTTTAATATACGTATGGCAAAGACAAGATTATTTTCTTTAGACAATTATAGTTTTAAAAAGAATATAATATCATATTTACTTTCCATTTTTTCAAAGTAAATTTCTAAGCTATTTATTTTTATTTTTATAGAAAATTAATAATTATTAAATAAATAGTCATTTTATTACACCTACTTAATTGTATTTTAAACTTGTAGCATAGTATTAATTTTCATATTTTTAATCTTGACAACGTATTTGAAAAATTATTTTTCTTTTTTTTATATATACCTATTTCAATTATTAATTAATAAATAAAATAAAAAAATTAATAAAAAAATATTGATTGAATTGATTTTTGGGAAAAAATTAGTATTATAATAAAATTAGTTAAAATTAAAAAAAAAAATTATTAAAATGGGTTAAAAAAAGAATTTATTTTACAAATCACTTAGTTTTATAATATGTATATAATAGAGAGAGATTGATGTCCAAGTTATACAGAATAAATAAAAAAGTTTTAAAATTTAATGTATACTTATTTAATGTATAAAATATCCATTAACCGGAAGAAAATTGGTTTTTAGAGGATGCGATTATTAAGGACAAAATGTAATTATTATACAAGTTTATAATATTATAATGTAGAAAAATCGAATGATGTTTCTACATTCTACATTCGAGGAAATTCACTTTGCTCCGCTGCGCGTGAAGATTACTTTATGGAGACACGGAAAATTGGTATATACCCGCCAGCCATCCAGTCATCGAAAACTAACTCCATTTGACGTTCGTTAACTTTTCCAAATACTTTCTGTTCAACTTATACACGATCGTCCCTAACCTATATTTAGGTACTATATAATAAATAATAAATAATAATAAGTATAACAGAATACAATTTTCATTACTTTTTCCCACGTTCTTAATGGCATTTGTGTTACTACTAATTATTATTTTGTACCGTGTTGATACGAATAAAATTATACAACAAAATAGAATAATCGATATGTCTGTGATGGATAGCATAATATATTCAAAACTATTCATATGAAACATAATATGTGGTATGGACTTAATAACTTATAGTTACCGTGATGTAGTCTTAAATGTGTGATTTTTAATTAACGAGTGTCGTCAAAAATAAAATACTTTCATCCACGCTTGAAACGATTGTTCACACACATATATTATGGTTATGATAAGTATAGCATAGGTATATGATAAAATTTACCTAGTACGCCCTGTACTCTCATTTCATGTTTTTTTTTTTTAATTGTGCTTTTATTAAAATTGTGACTTTGGAATTTTCAAGTAAACTTTAACTCTATACTTTTCATAAAATTTAAGGAATACCGTAATCATGTAATAATACTATATTTATTTTATATGTAGGTTTTCTGTACAGTTAGTTTTTGAGTAGGTAATTAAATTGTAAGAAACAAGGATAATTTTATTGTTATAAATATCACAGTTATATTTTTTAAACGTCAAAAAAAAATAACCAAATATTTGAATAATTGGTATTAAACTGTACTTATAGATTTCAAAAATCAGAATTCAATAATTATTTCAGTAAAGGGCGAAATGAATATTAAAAATAACGTGTTTGATAAAACGTTGTATTTTTAAATGCAATTTTATCATGTACTCCGATAAACTCGTTTAATAGTAGTGTAATGACATAGTCTAGATTACAAAACTTTATCTAAATAGCAATAATTTAAAGTATTTTTTTATCTATACATTTAAATAAAATGATTATCCAAGATCAATTATCTAGATAGGTACCTACTTAAGTGTCAAGATTTTAATTTGATATATCTGTTATTATTTTTATGAGAGAGGTATTCTAAATTATTGCCTACAGATTAATTATTCAATTTTATTTTCAAGTTATTTTAATTTTTTAATTTACATATTTTACGTGTGAAACACTGTAATTATTTTATAATAGATAATTGTAATAATATTATTGTTCATTCTCTGCAAACACCAAACATATATTTAATACACACATAATGATGAGTATAAATATTAAAACATATTATATTTATTTTAAAAATCGTGAAAAAGTCGATTTTACAAATATGTGTTTTAAATTGTAGTTTTTTTTTCTTTTAATTAGATAATTATTCTATTTCTGTATAAAACTATTAAGAAGGCGCGCACGTGTTTCCCGCCAAATGAACCATGCTCGACTACATTGACCAGCGCTGGCAATATTTCGTGTTCAAGAAATACACACACACCGACAACCAGACAGCTGATCAAAATATACGGACTTGAAATATTAATATATTTTATGTAAACATGAATAATCGCATAGGCATTTATTGTTATTAAATTTTGCGTTAACGTCGCCGACTTCATATGATAAGTTATCCTAGTTATTTCCTTTGATATATATATATATATATATATTATGTAAATAACTGAATAATGCATTAATAAATCGATACTAATTAATTAATTGCACATAATATAATTGCATTAATGGAATATTAGTGGTGGTTCTTTTTATCCATTTCAATCTGGAATTTTCGAGAATTCTTACAAAAAATATTGCTAATATAGCAAAATTCGATCTATCGAATCAATAGACTCCATTCGATCAATAGTAACTAGTTTTACTCGATCAACAATCATCGTGTACTCTATGTTTCTTTTTCCAAAACTGAAGATTTTAATTTTACATTTTATATTAAAACATTACGTTTAGCTTAAGTTATATTTATTTAGGAATATGCATCTAGTTTTGGCACTTCTGTTTCAATTTCATAGCGATTATATCAATAATTATAATCCTTACAAAACAAGTTTTTGAAATTATTTATATTAACATATAAGTTAAATAAAAAAAACTACTCCACTGTTACATAACTTAACATAATATCATGTCTATTATTTTTTTATGAGCAAGAAAATAGGTATGAATTATTAAAATAGTAAGATATATTTCCAAAATTTTAAATCAAAAATATTTTTATGTTCTATCGATTAATTAAGAATACCCACTTTATTCTGTGTACCTGCTCAGTGAAAAAATTATATTTCCAGTAAACCGTTTATTACTCTAACCTTAGTTATATTTGGTTATTATTGTAATAGTTTAGGCGTTTTAAAGAACAAGATTTAAATATATTATACGATTTATAGTCTAAAGAGAATTTTTAAATACTAAATAATATATTATTGCACTTCATTACCTTTTTTTTAGTTTTGAAATATTATGTTTTAAATAATATGTTATATTATTTTATGTTTAACTATGTCTTTCTAAATTTTTTGATGCATCATTATATTTTTTCTGTATTATTTCATTCTAATGTATTATTATAATAAGTCAATAAATAAATATATTTTGTTTTGATTAAAAAATACAAATGAGTTATTACATGTAAATTTTAAGTTAAAGTAAATATTTCATGTAAAATATTGTGTACCTACAATTCAAATAATTAATTTAAAAAAATACAAAATCATATACTTTTTAATAGTTTAAATTAATTCACATAAATCACAACATATTTATTTTTTTGTTTTATTATTATTACGATTATTACGAGACTTGTATTATATATTTGGATATCCGAACACACAAATATTAATCGAAAAAAGATCTATAATATATTATAAAAACAAAAAATATTATTATTCAAAATATATTTTCATTGAAGTTTTATAACAGAAAGTTCAATTTAAAATAAATATTGATCTTGACTAGTCTTATGGAGCTCCATCTTACCGATTGTCTACGATGTACATATCGTAATTGACAACAAAAAATATTTTCAAATGCAAGTTTAATCGAAATGTCAGTAGGAAAAAAAAACAAAGATTTAATCAGATTGTCTGTGGTGAAATGAAAATAATTGGAAAAGTGAAAGATATCCAAGGTGTTCTCTCGGCTCTACTAAACAATTGATGATATGCTGATCGGAAAAATTCTTAATAAAATAAGTACCTTCCTACTCGTTGTCGGTGTATAAAACTATACACCGTTAATTCGACCACATTCACTGGTATAATAATGATAGCAACCTAGGAAAGTTATTATACGCAACACAAGAAGCAGATAGTTGAGATTGTATAATACATTATAATAACATCATATAGGTACATCGATTTATGTTTACGACAATCTACAGTAAATAACAATATCATAGATTTATTTTATAGGTATTATAGGCATACTGCTGCAGTGGTCGTAAACTAGAGGTATATAAACCCTTCCAATGTGACCCGCAATCAAAATTTATTAAAGCTGATAGTTATTAATTATCCTTCTAATGTCTGATTCATTTTTATATTTTGTAATTTTAACTATTCTTAATTCCCATTAAAGTGTTTCTACTTTAATAATACCTATTCCATTTACAACACTTTAAATAGTATTTGCTCTATGTTAATTCAAACTTAAAAGGTATTTTGTTTTATTTTTTAAGTCAAAATTATCTGTAGTCATGCGAGAAAACAAACACGATAAAATAATTAAAAAATGTTTAAATTATTTATATTTGTTTATAGAAAATATATTTAAAGTTTATAATGTCATCATATCGTATTAAATTAGGAAAATAATATTACCCGACTACAAAGGAATAGGAGAAGAAAGCCCATTGAAATGGACATCTGGCGACTAAAATCGCATAAATTATAATCATAATAGGCGCAATAAGTAGAAAAAAACTGTATATTTAAATAGACATTAAGCGCCAAGAAGGATAAAAACTAAAAAAAATAAATTATCCAAATGTTAAGTATCAAGTTGATGCTAACATATTTTATTTATTAATTCGTCTAATATTATTTTATACCCGTAATGCTTAGTTTATACATTTATAATATTTTTTATAAACAAAAATATCTGTTTTTCTTTTTTTTTTCAATATTTTATACTTGTCATATTATCTTCATTGGATGAATAAAAATAAAGGTTTCAAAAATGATTTGTCCCGCGAACTTTAAACGTACATATAAATATAATATGGTCCTTGATAATAATATATATATATATATGAGCTTAATATTATATATTACTGCTGTTAACTAGAACGGAATATGCGTGAAAACGTGTCGTACTTATTTCATGCTGTTCTATTTTGGGATTTATTTGTTAAACAATATTAGTAGTACGTGCTTATTACAAAAAAAAAAAGAAGAAAATTGTGACACAATAATAAATTATAAACTGTTATTACTTGGTCTTTGTAGACTTAAAATATATGACGGACACTCTTAAATGTGTGAATCTTTTAAATTCGTTTTTATTTTTTATTTTTGTAGAAGACAGTTTGCGAAAGCAAATTTGAATATTTCAGATAAACGAATGCATCAGTTGTTAATATTATCATAGGTGTTGTGCGTCAGGTTAAAAATGACAACGATAACTCGTACACTATCTAGCGGCTTAATTTGGATTTAACGTCAAAAATACTTACATTTTACCCTTTGGCACGGTCATGTTCAAACTCCTGAACACAACGTTGTTCTTGTCGTATACCTTCACGGCGTCTCTAATTATGATGGCCATCTCTTCGTCCTGCGGCTGTGGTCGGGTCACCGACGGTCCCAACGCAATGTCCTCCATGACGATCGGATGGTTGTGTTTTTTTGATATTCTCGATTTCCGTGTGGCCTGCAATACACGATCGAAACGGTTATAACACGCGATTATAATAGTATCGCCGTTGTTGTAATGATTATTATTGTTCTATAAACTAATTGACGTACACTGTCGAGACTGACAATTTTTTCGCGACAAACGTCGTGCGAGCACTCGAACTCACACTTAATTATATATTATAATGTTATACATATCACATGTACACTGCAAAAACGCGAACTGAACTCCGGAGGGTGGTCAAAACCACGAATGACGACGACGACCACGACGATGACGATGAGTCTGAACGTGTTTGTCTGGTATATCCGCGGAGGAGAACTGGTCGAATACCTAACATGTATTTTAGAGGTCACCGAAAAAATTTAAATGCACATACTTGTAGAGGTAGGTTCTAGTACATACGTACACCGAGCGCCGCCGCTTCCTATATATTATATTATTTAATATATTATGAGAACTATACCTATAATATAATGTATTCGAACGGTGGCAGACACGCGTGATATGAGCTATATATCGCCTATTCCAAATGTTGATACTTTGTTTATAGTTGTATTATTTTTAATACGGTTGACCTCGTAAAACAAGCTGTCATTATGTTACACCATATTATGATTATTATTATTATTATTATTATTATTATTATTATTACAAGTACCTACATACGTATGTAGTATGTACTATCGTAAAATAAAACCCACATAATTAACCACACCGTTAATTGCAACGATGACGAGACCTCACAAAACGATTATTTAGGCATGGTATCGAAGAGTTAAATCATTTTTCAGACCAATCTATTATATCATAATGACATTATAGAATCGACGCAAACGATGACGCTGTGGCTTTAAGTTTACCATGCACGACTATGAAGGCATTGCGCGCTGTATTTGGTAAGTCGCCAAACAGCAAAATTTCGGTGTAAATGTATCCGTTGATGTACCGGTGATATTGAATTGAGTCCATGCTACTTTTTTGTGTTTGAATTGAGTCTAGCTTATTATCTCAACATCTTTGAATTGAGTCCGTATAGATAAAAAATCATAACTACCTATATAGCCGGTGACACACAATTGGTTAATACTTATTTAATTATTAAATTATTACGAGTGAAAAATGGAGTGTATGTTTAGATGTTCAGATATTCATCCATAAAATAATTATTTCTTCTCAAACAATTTTTAATATTTTGTTAAATTTCCAAAAATAATAATATAACAATATAAGTATGTACTTGAGATTTCTAAATTATTATTTTCAATACCTCTTCTGTAGTAAAATTTTAACTTTTTTTGAAATATTTATAGGTATGACAAATTTTCAATTTTTTCTTTTGTATTTTCATAGCTGACGATAAAAAACTATTCTCTAAGTAAAAAGTATCTTTAGTTCTTATTATTTTTAATATTTTTTAATTAATTGACCCTTTATACTTATTATTATTATAACTAAAAAAAGGGATTCAACTCAAATAACCTAATAATATTAGCCGGACTCAACTCTGATAACCCAAAAGAATTTGTGGAACTCAATTCAATGTTATCCAAATGTGCGTCGAATCCGTTTAATTTTCTAACAATATAGTATTAATTCAGGGATAGGCGATGAACGAGACGTGTTTATAAATTATGATAGTATTATATCATTGATGTGTACCATTTTTCAAATTAATCTGAAATGTAATTAAAAAAAAAATTTACGTACGAGTTCTTAACTATTGTGAGTATATAATATTACACTCGAAAATATCTATTGTCACAACTTTTCAGTTTGTCAAAAGCATAAAGAACACTTATCATTATTAAATAATTTATTTTAATAATTTAATTTAATTAGAAAATGTGTCATTTTTTCAACATCACTCGTTCTTTTTTTTTTTTTCTAAAAATAAATTATAAATTACAATAAATTGTTTTCTTAAATTATTATTTAAAACGATCTAAATAATTTATAATAATTAAAAAAACTTAAACAATGGCGTCAGGATATTACGTCACTGTAATTTGTAATAAAGAAAAACTTAATTGTTAGATACCAGTTTTTTTTAAATAAAAAATTAAAAGTTTTATTTTGAGTTTACATTTGTAGTTATGTAATAAATAATATATTTATAAATTTAAAATTGATTTAATTACAATATAAAACAACTTATATTATTATACCTACACATTAAAAATTTACTACAAGTAAATGTATGCAATATAAATTAAATTTATTACACCTTATGACTTCTATTTAATATTTACTTTTATACTAAATTAAACTTAAATAAAAAAAACAAAACAATAATAATAAATTATTGCAAGGAAATATGTTATTTTATTAGTTTAATAATATTTTTACTAAAGAAACGTAATAATCTTATTTTATACAGTCATTCATCTTTATCATCACCATTTAACACTATGTGAGTATAGTTTTATTCATTGCAATTACTAATTAATATTATAAACAAAATATTTATAAAAAGACTAAGTAACTACAATTATTACACTAATGATAATATCAATACTTAACATACATTTTATCAATACATACGCTCCTAATTTCGAAAAATTAACTCAAATTATTAGGTTTAAATTTTATTCCAATATTATCTAATAACAGTAATTATTAATTAAAATATTAACCAATTATAGTATTTATATGCAATTTATATATCACAGGAACATAAAATTATTTATTATAAAAAGTCAGACTGGTTAATTAAAGTAGGTCTTTTAGTCTGATATTAATTTATTTTAGTAAACAAATAACAATTTGATAAATCTGATTTGTTGTAAAAATTTAGCAAATAATAAGAAAATATTTATAGTCAGGTATTTTTTTTTATTTAATAATGATATCGTACACTTTATTTATAAATGAAAATACTACTACTGAGATTTGTAAATATTAATAGGTACACATTAAATTTGTGTTTACAATCCAAATAAATTAATATAAGTAAATTTCAGGATCGTGATAAAATATAAATAATAAAAGTGACGTGAATAAAAAAAAATTATCATCGATATTACTTAGAACTTTATTTATTTATTTTTTATTGAGAAATCAGCTTAAAGTATTATATTTATTCAGTTTTAAAATAATATAAGTTATACTAGTTATAGTAATATACACGAAGAGTGGTAGATAATAATGTTAACAAAATAATACAATGATAAAAGTATTAGGTATTATTATGGAATGAAAATTGTAGACGATGGAAAATTATTTAATTATATTATAGTAAAAGTATAATGAAGGATTAATGATGTACTTAAATTCTTCAAGAATTCGGGTATTATATTTTCTAGTTAATCTTATGGTGATGCATTAACTTTTATATTAGCATATGATTGCTTGTATGATTTCTAGAGAGCTAGCAATAGAAATATTTAATAGCCTTACTTCAAAGATAAAAATGGATCAACTATTGTATTTGACCGATTAATGTTACATTATATTAGTAGGGCTGATGGTATTTTCGATGTGCCAAAATTATTGAATCACTCAATTAATTAAATTATTACATATATCATAAAACTCAAACTAATAATAAAAAGAAATACAATTCATAAACTAAACAAATAAATATTAAAAATATTATGCCATAACTGTATTTTGATTGTGTTTTTCATGAATAGTAAATAATATTTGATAAATAGGTACTAAGTACCGGTACACCGTTTGATACCAGTATTAACATAAATACCGGTTATCATATTTAAATTTTCCCAGCCCAATGTACGAGTTGAGAGACAATTTTAAAAATATTAATAATAATAGAAAATATTTTTCAAGTACAATTTTTTTTTTTTTTTCAATGAGTATTATGGTTATAAATTATTGTATAATTCAATAATGTTCTATAATAATAAATAATTTAAAAGGTACCCAGTCTAGATAAATTCGAATTCAAAGAATTTTAATAAAGATTTAGTTTTTTTATGAATTTGTTTATTAAGTTAATTTTTTTTTTTTTTTTGTTAAATTTCTTATTTAATATTATCGAGTATTAGTTATTTTTCTATTGAATTCAAAATACTATATTAATTGTATACAATAAATTTATAATTTATTGCATACCGTATTCTACATATATTTAATATAACTCACAAGAATAAAGAATATAATGTAAAAATTAATATTTTTTTTTTTTAATTAATTCAAATTAGATATGAGTAACCGGACTTTTTATAATTATTCCATTTCTTTTATAATAAATATTTTTTATGGTATTTAGAATATCTTTAGTTTACCTTTTAGTTTTCACAAAGGAACATTTCTTCTGTTACTGTTTAAATAGTGATAATAATAACATTTAAATATTTACAATTTTAAAATTTTCTCAAGGTGAACTTGTTAATACGTAAAATGTAGCACTGTTTGCGGTACTTAATTTTATTTTTACAAAGGCAAGTACAATAAATAATCTATTTTATTTTATGTTCATAACTTATGTAATTCAGATGGCTGCAAACCATTTAACAATTTCTTCATTTATTAAGTACACACATGATATAATATGTATACTGTTAGATTAAAAATAATATAAAAAAACCTCGTTTTTATTATTTAATTTGTTTTATATGCAATTCAATTTTTGATTATCAGCGATCTATAATAATTAAATTGATACCTAAAATTAAAAATTAATACATTTAAAATGTGCGTTTTACTCGTACAGAATTATTGTAATACGATTGTAAACATATAGATAAAAATACTCAATCAACAATATCATATTGTTCGAGTTATATATTATACATAACTCATCATGTATCTGAGATCCGACTTAAACAATTTAATATAAATTTATTGCATAATACTATTATAAATTCTTTACATTTCAAATTAAAATTATTATTTTTTTTTGACATTCTTTTCCCAAGACTAAATATTTATATTATAAAATAATGGTACATAGTAATAAATATTTTATAGATCTAAAAATAAATTTATCTATTTTTACATACACATACAATTAATTATTATTAAGCTTAAGAAACCTACCAATTATATTAAAATTGATCGAAATTGACAAAATATAAAATAGTACATAAACCTACTCTTTAGACCATAACTATATTATTCAAGAATATAATTATGTATCGTTATTTATTACTGCCTAATTATAAAACCGAAAATCAATGTCTCTTTTTTTTTCATTATTTTCACTATACCTGGTTGTTAAATTAAATCAACCAACTGGAAATCATTTCTTATAATTATTTATTAGGATTAATTAATTACGTTATTAGTAAATAGTTATTAATAAAAGATAAACATGCTTTTTTGAATAAATATCAATTGTTTTTGTTTTCTAAATTAAAGTAAAATAAATATAAAGAAATCTCAGTTCTAAACATTTTCCATCAAAGTTATTATATTGATTAAAGATCATAGAAATAATAACCATTTGTTTTTAATAATTTCGCTTAGTGCATTGTCGTTTTATTTTACAAATAGACAAAAGTATTGATAAAATGACGTAATAAACGTATATTATTCTGCCTTGTCTTAAAATAATAGAAAAATAATACAATATTTTTTCAATGAATTGATCATACTCAGCGGTGGTCAACAAGACAAATAAAAACTTAGACAAGTAATACGTCAACACTTCGTAATAGCTGTTATTTGTATAATATTATTATGTGTAGTGTGTATACTCGTAGTCGCTGTAGTTAAATGATGAAACGTCGTATGCTGCATCGGACAGCACATGAAAGAGAATTTTTAATGTTCGGTTAGCTAACGTGACTGTTGCAAAATGCAGCGACCGAAATGGCGAAGATTTATGTGGTGACATTTTAAAGGGTTTTAAGGGTTACACAATGCTTTTTTAAAGAAAGAGTGGTATGGGAAAAAACCAACCAACCAACAAAAATTATTCACTTTTTTTTAACAAAAAAAAATCAGATAAACTGACACGATATTAAAAAAAATCTGAGCAACTAAGTATGTAGGTATACATATTTTATCCTCGGATTTTAGACAGTAGATTTGGGTGTCATAAGGTTTTACATGACATGCTAAGGTTAATATTTTCGTTCTATGCCCTCCATTTATTTATATTGTTTTTATTTTTATATTGAGCTTGACGCATCCTTTTTTCGTTTATAAAATTAAAATTATATGTGTGCAAAAAATATATACATTTTATAACTTAAATAAACATAACACAACACTTAATAAATTATTTAGAGATAGGTACTAATGACAATACAATAATTGCATCAATTACAACATTTTCTTAGTAATGGTCATGATACAAAAATTGAACAGAATTAAGTAAGTCTAACAATAATAAACAGTATTTAAATTATTGAAATATAATTACCATTTTCACAGTACAAAAAATACGTGAAATTTGTATAGATAGAACAATGATATAATGTATAATTAATTTCTCATTATAATAATAATACTCTTGAGATATTTTTTAATAGTATATTTCTATAATGGATAAAAACTTAACTAAACTGATGAAATGCAGTAAATGATATTCAGTCTTAAATTCTTATGTATTCTAAGTATTAATAGGTATTTAAAATATACTAAACTGATGAACAAGTTGAATATAAAAATACACTATTGTCTATTACTGGAGATAGGTAGTCACGAGGTCGAACGAGTGTGGAATTTTTGAATTAAAATACAAAAAAAAAAAAAAAAACGATTACGAATGGATTTCAGTTTAGTGTTTTACCACACAAATATTAAAGGCCTAGTTGAAAATTGTTGCTGCTTGAAGCTACATTCAATCAAATTATGTTATTGTTTAAACATAAAACATTTGAAATCGTGTAACATACATTTAATAAGTTAGATTATATACGTATGATTTACATGTATTGTAAAATTTTTTAATCATTTTTAAAATACGCGCATTTGAGTTAAAATTATATAATCTTTAAATATACTATTTAATTGAATATTTTTCATTTACTAATCAACAAACGAACAAAGCATATACTTATAACTGAAAAATTTAATTATTTTCAACAAAGATTACAATATAAAGAATGATACCTTGTGTTGTGACCATGAATATTTAATAGAGAAAAAAATAATTAAATCAAAATATATCTTCAAAAAAATCTTATCAGCACGCGGTTGGTATTTTTTTTTTTTTTAACCAAATTGATATAATTATACGCATCGTAATAACTCGGTGTTTACCTACAGACCAAAGTTACACGTAGTTTATATGGAACCTTTTCATAAAAAGTTTTTACCTAAATGCTTTAGCGCTCTTCGTGTAATTACTATTATTATCATCTTCAAACAAAACATTATGTACGTAACCATTTTCTGTCAAATAATAATTAACATACTTATGTATACGTGCCCTAGTATGCATGCTACTACGAATATTTAATATCATATTATATGATGTAAGAGGAAAGTAACAGTAGATATTTCCAACAAAATATTATCATTAAAACGCCCGTAGTGATAATAATAAGAACAGAAAACATGATGTGTCAAAGGTCAAATACCTACCTTTCACAGTGCGATGAATCAAAAACTGAAAGAACCACGGTTTCGAGTATTCGTCCTTGAAGAAGATGTTTTAACGGATTTTATTTTCCGTTATTGCCGTCTGAAGATATTGATGCGTAGGTATAAAATAAAAAACGATGTATCGATGCACGTAACACTATCAGTAATAATAAGATTTCGATGGTTATAATTTATCAGAGTCAACGTTCTATTAGAGAGCGATTAATGTAGCATAAGTGGACATCGCATTTCAAATTTATGTTCGTCCATCACTAGTAACGACGACGATTATAGGTCGTCAGATATTTTTAATATTATATTGGTACCTACTCAGCTAATGGTAGCAAACACCGTCGTCGTGCAGATGTGGTAAATCCTATTTAAAATCACTATTATCTCGTCGGTCGTACACTTTTTAATAATAATATCGTTATTATTGTTGTCGCCGTGGCCCCGGGACACTTGCAGGCGACGCGGTGATGACAACGATGGCATGTAACAGACCTTTGCCTATTTATGACACGTTCAAATATAATATGTTATGATATAGTATAAAATAAATACTCTGTACGCGTGCGATTTGCGATTGCGCGGCGTCTTATAAGAATGCGGACGATTCTGAAGATGGACTGAACCGTCAGCAGTGATCGCGGACGACGGATGCTGTGCAGCCAGGTCGATTGCACTCGGTTGGCTGCGGCGGGAGAGGGACCATGAGCTTGGCCGGTGACAGCCACTGGCGAAGGATTGTCGACGACCTTTACGTCCGCCGATCCGCTACAAAAAAAGAAATAAAAATATCAAAAGTAAATACAATACTACACGTTATGGCAACGAAACTGGTTTTTTTTTCTACCGGTTTCAGTACGTGTAATAATATCGCGATGTTGTGCACGTGTTGTAGCCATGGATACTAGCGCAGAGCAGCAAGTTCCTTGTTGTGATATTACACAATCGATTCAATATATAATGTTGCAATATGCATGTGTGTGTATGTGTGTAAATGTGTAATGATATTGAACCGAAAACAGAAAATACGTTTCCGCCGAACCCACGCCACCGTCAAACGTGACATATGAATAGTGGAATAAAACATATTATTGTATTCATCATAAAGCTGAACATAATTTCAAAGATCGTTTAAAATACCTCAACGCCAAAAAACGCGTTAGTATTACGTTCTTAATATTTTTATTCTGTGTAATACTCATATTTCATAAAATGTTAAGTTGATTTTTAACAATAAAATATATCACGATAAAATAATGACAGTTTATTTATCGCCATAACGGTGAGTGATTTACGCCAATATGTTACTAATAAGAAATAACATAAATAATATATAAATTCCTCTTATCCCTCCCCATGATTTTCATAAAAGTCAAGCACGCCGTCGATGCTTGGATTTCGCTAAACGATAATAATTCTCCCAACCGTTATTTTAATATTATGTACAGTGCACTGAAAAAAAATAACTCGCAGGCGCCTATACAAACGATTATTTATTTTATCCAATTGAGAGGTAGTATCGATCGTAAAGCTGTGTATATCTGTTGGATTTACGGCCTTCGAAGCGTTTTCTCCGCGGGAAATGATAAATTACCGCATTGGATCAACGACGAACATTTAAACTATTATTATACCTAGGCTTACGATTCGGAATAATTGATCCGACCGATTTCTATCCATTGCCGATTTTCAGACAAAGCCGGTATATAAACGAAGACCCGATAAGCCATTCAACATTTATAATAATACAATGTGGTTAGATTTGAGTAATCGTACTATTCATTTACACATCTGAAACATTTATCATTTTCTCACCTTATGAATAGATTAGATTTACCTAGAGCAGGTTATACCCATTCAAAATACACTTTCTTAATTTTCAAAACGAATACATATACTCGTGTCTACGAGTTGTCAAGACTTATTAGTTATTCGTAAATTACTATTAAAGTATAATAATTTAGTAATTTGTTAGTTTGTTTTTATTTTCAAATTGTGAACCGCTAGTTTCAAATAATTTTCGTTCAAAACGTATATTAAATATGTTGAATAGAAAATCATTATTGAATTGGTACATAGTTTACTGAAAAATATTTTGAAACTTTTACTTATGTTTTTATATATTTTTATATGCTCAATGGTATTTTCAAAACATTTAAATTATTATTAATATAATTTTAAACTATTGCCTATATGTTATACTACGAATCTAGTATAATCATAAATCATTAATCACACCGTTCTACCGTGAGGCGATTTTGACTCATAAATTAATAGCAATAATAAACAATATACGTAAACATTTATACTATCATAATAATTAAATATAATAAATGCAATATGTAATTCAAACGAATTCCACCTACATAACAATCCTTATTAGTTATTAGTAATAGCTGAATAAATTACTACTAAAGAAATATAAATATATAATAAAATATACTTTGTAATAGGTCTGATAAATCGTCTTTGCTAAGAATCATTTGTTTTATACAATGGTCATCATTAAATTAAAATTTAACACATACATTACAATGATTAACTCAATTAAATCAATTATAAGGTACGCTTAACACTTACTAATAGTTGTAATAGTGGTTACATACTTTTCACCTCTTTTTGTTAATTTGTTGTGTTGAAATTATAATTGTTATATTTATATGACCATTTGGACATAAATAATAAATTATAAGTAATGTTCTATTTATTTTAATAATTAAAATCGCACTTTTCAATGAATACTTCTGACAGATATATCATAATTAAAGGTTTAATACATAATATAATGATTTTGGATTCTCTATACTATAATATATAATATATAAATCTTTACAGTGTTATTTTATAACCTACTCTTTTTATTAGCTATTAATAAATTATAATTTCCCGTTGAAATCATTATAGTAAATAAATATCATAATAATGGTCAATTTTAAAACGACAGTTTTCATATTATAAATTATAATCAAGGTTATAGAAAAATTAGTTTTATAATTGCATGTGTATTTATTTTAAACTACAAATATTGAAGTGATAACACTAAAAAATTATAGTTATGAATATTTTTTGTTAAATATAAATACTGCAAAATAATTATTCGTACACAATTACTAACAATAGTTACCCTTTTTTAAATAGCTTAGACACATTTCCAGCTACAATAATTAAAATCGATAATAATAGTTGATAATTCAGGGTATATATTATTTAATCGTATAAGTTCCTACACTTAAGTATTAGTATAAAAAAAAAAAAAAAATGAAAATATTCACAGATACATTGAGTGCAGAACATTAGATAAATCACATATAAATAACTTTTCAACATTTTCATTATTAAAAGTTAACTCGTATAACATTCTCTTTACCCTTATTTCTCTAAGACTTAATATTATTCACCCAATCATATTTTAGTATGATCATTCAGTTCTAATCTACAACTCTATGACAGTTACACTAGTTTTATAACTTTTGTTGGAACTTAATTTTCTAAAATATGATGACAAAATGTGTAAGAATATGATGTGCGCAAATGAGTTTTTTGCTGCCGATAAAATAACGAACAATTAAAAAATAACAACTTAAAAAAAAAAAAAGCAATTTGTTTTAAATTTAATTAATCTTAATAATATATAATATTTTCGTTATGTTGTGTAATATATACACTACTAGCATAGTGTATAATACATTTTAATAATTAACACGTACTTTGTTTTATAACTGTTAGGCTGTTATAGTCTGTAAAAAAAACATGTACTTTAATGTATACCATAATTTTATTAATTGATTAAATACACAACCCAACAGATCCTCCTATAGCATATATATCGATAAAAAAAACTTAAATTTATTAATAACGTTTAATTTAGCTTAATATATACACATATAACCAATATTTGAAAGTAGTTTATTTTATATTATTAATATTTAGCTTAATTTTTGACTTAATTCATATTTTGGCTCAATCATAAAATATTACATTAGGTCAACATATTAATAGTTTATAAAAAATATAAAATTAATTATATTTTTATTTAAAAATCATAGAATAAAACTAAATTTAATCAGTGATAAAAATTCTTTATTAATACCAATTTTATCAATGCATCGCGTTAAGATCTTTTAACAGAGGTGCGCACGAATTATCTCCTAATATAAATAGGGGATCTTTTTACACTTGGATTGTCTTAAATATAATATCCATAGTAAAAACCAATATATCGATATGTTTTATCGTACTGCCGATTATTGTATTTGATCTATTGTATTGTAGATTTTCATATTCATCGTGAAACATTGGGAAAATGTTATACGTATTTTCTATTTTTGTGTAGGTATCCTTCGGCCAATGATTATTATTGAGCATTAGATTAGAGGTCAACTACTGTATTCTTTATGCATTCGTTACGGTATGAACAATGTTTATTCACCATTAAATTATAAAATGAAGATTATTAGCAAAAGATGTAAAACAATTCTTATTTGGGACAAAGTTAAACTTGGTTTTCAAACAAAATTTTCAAATAAAATTAAATAATGGAAGTTTTTATTAACTGGTGAGGTTGATTAAAAACAATAAAATTGATTTTTACACAAATTATTATTTCTCAATATTCACAAAAATAAAATAAACATTTAATTATCAGTTGCAAAATATATTAATTTGAATAATAAATAATTAATAATAGCTATTATCTCTTATTATTTATCATTGATAAATCTTATTTTCTACACAATTAAACATCAAAATTAAAAACAACTTTATTTCGTTGCATATATTTTACTCAAAAAAGTACATTATACTATTTATAAACTAATTACTGAGTATTACAATAATTTTAAAAAAATAATCAGATATTTAATTAATTGTGTACAATATGAATCATAGCTAAAAAAGAAAAAAATGTAAAACTTGTGATTATGGCTGAAATAAAAATAAGCAGTGGTTCCCATTTATATACTTCTTATATTCCAATACATTGTATAACATAGGTAGATTACCTATTTGGTACACACCATTTGCTGTTGTCTACGTTTGTTTTTATTTTGACCTTGAATAACTTGCCAGTATTGTAATGTAAGTATGATGTGACGAAAATACTGATGATATTATGACAAATTCTGTAAAACGCATGTTATTCTATTGAGAAATTAATATTATTTATTTTATGATATATTTTTTATAGTAGATTGTATATACCTATTTTTTATTTATTATTTATATATCCACATATAATATACATAAATAATTACCTATACTTAACTTCTAAATAAAGAATGTGCGTCTTTAAACTTTAAGGATAAGTTCCCTATACATATATCATTTGTATTATCGTGTTATAAAACTAACATAAATACCTATTCGATTTGTATGAAAAAATAATGTAAAGCATAGTATGTAATTTAAAAAACTAGTAATAATGATTGACGATACTATATGGTATATGTTGAAGATTAATGTCCTTTGATAGAACTCTAGTGACTAATTAAAATTTTGAAACGTCACGGCATCATTTCCTGTTTAAGTGACGAGGTGGATTTACATGGAAACTATTGAAAAATCATAATGTTTGCCTACTGCCAATCTAATATAACGTGCATAAGTATTTTTTTAAATACATATATTGTAAAATAACAAATTCATTTTCCTCTAATAATTCTATTGGAACTCGTGTTCATTATAATTTATACATTTTTGAGTTTACCAAACAAAACTAATTTTAAGTGTTGAATTTCAAATTAAAACAAATACATAACAACTACTTAATGTATCATTAAAAATACATTTTATTAGAACCCATAGTAATCAATAAAATGGATTAATTTTGGAATATTAATATAAGTTATTTTATTGATGTGCTTAAGTAATGAACATCTTTTAGTATTTGTAATTAAGGCTCTAAAAATTAAGTCCTAATAAATTAACGGTCCTCATTTTACCAGTCGTTACTTAATATTTTTTTTCCTATAACATGAAAGTAAAAAATACAATTTGCCAATGTTGTTAAATAATAATGTAAAGTAATTGAAATAACAAGAATATAATTTTAAATGTTGATTTAGATTTAGTAATAAGCGAATTAATAATTTTAGTTATAGGATTCTATTTTCATAAAAAAATATTGTTATTACCATCATCATATTATTAACTATATATATCTTATAAAATTATTTAAAAATAAAATAAATAAATATCTATACATCATACATTGTAATATATTTACATCACTTATCTAGTAAATGGAAAAATAAAGAAGATGGCACAAATAAACTGTTGGAATCTGAAATTTAGATTCTGAAGACGTACATCTTCGTCGATGTATATAAATATGTTACACAACCATAATACCTTTGGGCTATGTTAAATACATAACGCGGAAAAACCAATAGCTTAAAAATCGAATCATTTAAATATTATTATCAATATCTAGTGACAGTCATTTGTTCTTAAATTTTAACTATCCATTACATAATATTAAATATAAAGAAATACCAATTTTACCTAAGTATTCAACAGCTATTCTCTAATAATCCAATAAAAATTTATCAGTTATTTAAGCAATCGCAATTTTATTCGAACTTTAATTAGTTAAAGTAATTAATTTAATTACAAACACATTTATATATAATATAATGGTTTCGTAAGATTGATATGGATCTATATAGATATGATTTTGTAGCATTCATGTGTACAAATTTAGCCTTCGTAGCTAGGAGATTGATATCTGACATTCATATTTATTTGTATCTAACATTCTTAGATACGCATTTACTACTTCATAGACCTGGACTCCATATTTGTGATTTAAATTCTTGGCAAAAAAATAATTTTAAAAATAAAATATTATATATTACTATCTTAATCATAACATAATAGATTATATTAACACTTTGTTATAGAATATTGTATTTATTTTAACAAAATATAACACTTTAAAATTGTAAAATTCATTTTTTTTCAATATTTTAAAAAAAAAAAACATGATTATTTTATGTAGATATATAATTAATCTCAATTTTTAAATTCCAAATGGATCAATAAATGAATTTATTTTACAAAAATATATGTTTTTTGCACTTGTTATCGCGTTTTGGGGCAGTAAAAATGTTTCAGCTTTTAACATTAAACGATGATTTCTATTATTTTTCATAAGTTAGGTTAAGTAAGTCATTTTTTTTTTTAATTCATTAAGAATTTATTAATTTCAAATCTGAATACTCAATAATGATTGTGATGTAAAATTATAGTAAATAATAATAACCTATAAATATCAATAGCTTATAAAACTTATAAAATTCTTCAAACAAAATATTTCTATTTTCATTTTCAACACATGATATGGTTTTCAAAATATTTTGACTCTTTTTTTTATATATTGGTTATACATAATTGTAAAAATATTTTTTTACTTATAAATTTAAAATTAAGAATATTAAAAAAAAAAAACAACTATATTTAAACAAAATAATAATTATTTTTCTTATAAAATGTCATCTAATATATTAAAATACAAAAATATTTCAAATTTAGTATGCTTATAAATATTTATAAACAACTCAACTAACTATTATTTATTTATTTTTTTTTTTTTTATTTTTACTACTTATGCAGTTTGTTTAAAATTTTATTTTTAATCGATTGTAAAAATAATAACATGGATTCACACTACATAATTATTTAAATTGACATTATAGGTAATGCATTTTCAAACGATTACCTATTGTAAAAAATTTCATTTGTCAAAAAAAATGATGTCAATGTATTGTCGATATTTCTTAATTAATTAAGAGACAACTATGAGGAAAACTATTCTTCATTCATTTTCAAACTTTCTTACCTTATCAGCATAAATCGAAAAAAAAGCATAAGCATTTGAAAGTCTTAAAATATCTAAAAAATTCAAATATATAAATAGTGAGAATTTAATTATGTAAACTTTAAATAAACTGTATACAAATCGTAATGGCTAATCCATATCGCGTTTTAAAAATAACTTTATAAGACCTATTTGAATATTCAATCTCTTATTTAGTTGGTCGATTACGCTTTTTTGCTATATTTCCAGTTCGTTTATAAATTTTAAATACTTACATTTCATTGAAAATATTTCACCGTGACAATACGACTTGCTATAAATCAATTAAACTCAGTAATAGTACTTTATATATATTATAAAATGCACATGTAATTCCATATATTTTTATTTTTACAATGATGTTTTTAATAATATATAATTTTTATTTACGTACATATTTAAATATTTATAACATTATTAATACAATTTACGATATTACGTGTTATAATATTATGATGAGATCATATTATTATTTATTACCAATTAAATTGTTAGATTAAATTAAAATAATATAATATAGTAACTATCAATTATATTGTGTTCATAAAAACGTATATAGTTCTTCACGTTTGCATTAAGTAACTATATGTGCACTAGACTGTATTAATGGGGCAGGGCGATGTATGGTATGAATGATAGCTTATGTGCCTACAACCGATTTCGAAATGACAGTTTAAGGTCAAACAGCCAATGCTACTGTGACCTGTGAGACCACTGTTCATCGAAGCCAGTAAGACAGAATTGCTGTAGTACTCACATTCAATTGTTGTTGAAAAGAGATAGTTATTTATTAAAAGGTTCACAGTAAACATTAAAAACCTATCATCAAATGAATCGGCTATTAATTTACATCAAAATATTATTAAGCAATTAAATTTGCCTAGGCTTTATGCCTAGGTGGCAGATTCGAATGAAAAGACTGGAATCACATAGTTTTTTAAATTAAATATAAACAAAAATAAATATTAAAAAAAAATTAATTTTATGCTGTATGTTTCAGCCTTTAAATTTATTTTGTCATTGAGAATACTGTAATGGGCAGTGAGTGTGGCAAATTTTATGATAAATAAAAAATATGAAAAATAAATGGTTTATAGAAAACAATGTGTTAACTTCTAATTGTCTATAATGTTTTTATAATTAATTTTTATTAGTAATATACTAATATTGTATGTTAGATTAATATGTTTGTAGAAATCATTACATATATTATATAAAAATGTATATTAAACTTGTTAATTAATACTGATGTACCTTATACACATTATACTAATAACATCATTTTATTATAATATTATAAGGATTTGGTAAATAGAACTATAATATAAATATCTTAAAATAAATCTAAATATTTTTAATTATCCTCATAAATGGAAAATAATAACATACGTAATGGAAAAAAGTTTCAATTCTCTACAGTTTATAACTTAATTAATTTTAACAAGATATCTAATAAAAATAAAAATAATTTTTTTTTTTTATTTTTCACACTTTTTTCTAATTTTAAATTTTATCAAAATCCTTCAAACGCTCATGAAAAGATATTGTGTAAGATCAATTTATGAGTAATCATATATTAAATTTTAAATATTTTAGTATAGAAAAAACATTTTTATTAATGTACTCGTTAAACAAAAAACAACTAAAAAAAGTAGAAAATTTCACATATAAATACAATATTTTTAAATTTATTACATGTCTATATAATACTAATGTAAATATTTTATGATAATTTCAAGTAAATTTAGTACCAATTAAATTTTGAGTTACATAAAATTCCGAAATCGATTATTTGTCAAAAACTTAGATTGCTCATAAATAAGAAATCCCATTTTTTCTATTTTTTCCGATTATTTTGAAAAATACTTAGAATTATATCCCCAAATTACCAAGCATTTTACTTCATAAAATGGATAAATACTTAAAAAAATAAATTTTTAAAATAATCGTACATTAACTAGTTATTACAAAAGCTGTACATTGTATTGCTACATAATTTATATATTCTGT
Organism: Melanaphis sacchari; assembly: GCF_002803265.2. NCBI lineage: Eukaryota > Metazoa > Arthropoda > Insecta > Hemiptera > Aphididae > Melanaphis > Melanaphis sacchari. Next base: position 2,330,956 of record NW_020271327.1, on the reverse strand, counting down.
GGTATAATACTAATAAGTAACCACCAAACCCACGCATATCTAGTCACTTATGTTTTAAAGTGTAAACTAACTATTAATTTACTCAAAACTATTTAAGTAAAAGTTGGGACTTACTAAATATTATGTACATAAATTAAAGTTATAAAAATACATAAATGTACTAGAACTAAAGTAAATATATTATATAGATGAGCGTATAGCCAAATTAAACCAAAATGTAGCTGGGTTATATAATTAGTCATACATTTTTTTTTCTCAATAATATTTATATTGCATCTTTCCATTACCGTAGTATATTACTTGTGATATGACTGATATTAAACTTAGTATTAATAATACTAAAAATACTGTATTATGATGTAACGTGCTATGGACGAAACTTCAAAATGTATCTGTTACGACTTACGATCTATACAATTTATGGACATCGTTTTATGGTAAATACCGATATCCGATTAATAAAATAAAAAAAAGTTAATACTTAACTTCTTTAACTTAGTTTTAAAGTAACTGTGCTTGGGTTGACTTCTAGAACACTATTACGCTATCTATAAATAGTGATGCATGTGTACAACTACCACATCATTGATCGGTAGAACAGCCATGTTATCGGCACGCATAAAGTAAACAATATATTTCCACGTTTATGTGTCAACAAACGCTTTGAATTGAATTTAATAAAAAACAAAATTGTTTTTTTAATATCAACCTTAAAGTTTTTTGGGTTTTTTTTTTTTTTTATTAACGACTTGTTGGAGACGTGAGATGTGCAATGCGTCCCTATATTTCAGAGCTATCAAAGTATAATAAAAAAACAATGATACAGCCAAAATATATTATTTTTTTTTAATAGATAGATATAAAATAAAAATAGTTTCATTATTTATTCAACAAAACTATACCGTTCAGTATATTGTGAGTACTAAAACTATCTATGTACAACTCTATCATCTTAAGATTGCATCAACATTTTATGGTTTTAAAATGTATACGAAATTTTTCAAACTAAATAATTTTATTTTTATTTATAAATACTAGATTAACAAAATTATTGATTAGTGACTTACAAAATTGGTGTTTTAATAAATGGATAATATTTAAGAAAAGCGTGTAAAAGGTACATTCAAATACCACAGCGTATTTAATATAACCAACTTTTTGAAAAGGATTTACAGAGATTAATTTTAATTGAATAGTGACAGAATGGTTGTACATTTGTACAAAAACCAAAATATTCTTATTTTAAAACATTTTATACAGTTTATTTCACTATAAATTGTAAATAATTTTAATTTTTTTTTAATGATTTTTTTACATAAAAATAATATTTTACGTCAAAAAAATAATTAAGTATTAAGAGATTATCAGTGCACTGTTTGTTTTCTCTCTCTGATCCACACATAAAATAGATAAAATGCATTTATGCAGAATCTTTTTTTTGATGTTTTTGAGTAATCATAGAGTAAAAACACATATAACAAAAGTTATAAGGGGTAATATTTTTGAGGGTTTAACATATCTGTTACATAATTTATTATTATTTGACTTAGTATTCAACTTTCAAAAACAAAATAAAAAAAATATCAGTTTAAATTATATTCAAAATTTTTTTGAAACAATATTTAGACAAATCGATATATAATACACTCATACCCTCAAAATTATTATTCTCTATAATTTTTTTTTATGAGCGATTTTACTCTAATATTACTCAAAATCATTAAAAAAAAATGATTCTGTTTAAATGCGTTTTTTCTATATTACACGTGGGCCAGAGAGAGAAAACAAATAATGCGCTAACATCCCCTTAATAGATAAATCATTGCGTAATGTTTTAGTTCAAAATATTCGAACTCAACTACTTTAAAATTTAAAAAACAAAAATAGTAAATTAGAAATAAAAATAATTATGTTTGGCAATGAATACAATTATAAACGTGATGAATTTCAAGTGTAGTTTATCAGTAAATACGGAAGTATCATAACTACAATAAATTAGAGCGGTGTTATTATGTTTCATGATGTATACTATTGAAGACTTAAAAATACTTAAGTTCTCAATTTGTAATCATGGTATTGACGTTACTTAATTAACTAGCGAAAATCGAAACGATATACAAGAAATTACAAATCACCAAAAACGTACTATATCCTGGGGCCAATTTCAGTCACTAAACTTAGGATATATATAGTTATAAAGGCTTACGTGAATAAATATAATACACATACGTTTCGCAGTCCTGTGAGTGCTCAACCGAGTACAACACAATGCACCATCCGTATCAAAATATATACATATATTAATTTGAAAGTTTATTTCCCAAGACCCACAAAGCGTACATCAACTTTTGTCTAGCTAGCGTACATTTCAGAACAAAATAAAAAGTATAAATATATATTATAATATGTACTATATATAAATAGGTACTCGAGATAAGTTGCAGTTTCCCTAATCAAATCCTCATTGCCGTCGTCCATTTGTCTACCATCAACTCTTATTCTTGTTTCAATGTACCATGAGTATTTATAGAATATTATAATGATGATAATAATAGTAGTTAATATAGTAGATAATATTTAGAACTTCTGCTTTTGCAGTAGTTTCAGCAAATGAGTCGTAACTATCCTCGTACCGCAAAACGTACACTTATGAATGGCTGAACAGTAGATGGTGTTAAGACAGTTAGGTGTACATATAAATAAAGAATTCGTTCATCCTGGAATAAATTGGATGTCCGGTCTGACCGCAAATCAACTGCAAAGGTTATAACGATATGATGTTATTTACTCGTAGGATAATATATTATTATGCCATTACAAAACAACAATAATACATACATCTATGTAATACGGGCGATTGTAAACTCCGTCAGTTTTTATTGTTTAGCTGTTTAGTGCTCACATTGCCTCATGCCTTCAAACATTAAATACGTTGACATCTATTACGATGATATATACTAATGGAGTAATACAAGACTTAGAATATTTACAAATTGTATCACATAATTTTAATTTACATACATGACATAACTATATATTTTTACATTATTAGGCATAACGATTATTTATGATTTTTTTTTTACTATGATTTAAATATTTAATGTGAACGATATGATATGATATTAAATTATAATTTTTTTAAATAATATATTACATTAATTTTATACTACTACTTGATTTTCTTCACTGGCAGAATTTACATGAACTCAATTTTACCTAATTTTTATCAGTGCCGGAGTTTACATGAATCAAATTTTACCTGTTTTTTTTTCTGGCGGAGTTTACAGTAAAAAAGGTACTTGTTGCGGAGTTTACATGCGCCCGTGCAATACATGTACCTACGTTTGTCAAAACATCGCGTATTATGATAATAATATAATTGTTCTTTTTATTATCTACTGTGAACGGATCTGGCAAAAATTCCCGGAAATATATCCATAAGCGTCCAGATATGACATTTAGTCTGGTATAACAAATAAAATATATTTTTTTTATAGTTTTTCAGGTAGATATATCAAATAAATAACAGTTAAAAGTTTTGAATCGAATTAAAATTAGTCAGTTTGGGGCTGAAAGGACCAACTAAGAAACTGAATTATCCAAGAAATATAATAATAACGTGAAGTATAAAAATAGTTTGATTAAAAAAAAAAAAAAAACAGTATTTTCAATTTAATTCAATAGGTATATTAAACTAGTTAAAAAAATGAGGTTCGTTTCAATTACCTTAAATATTTTCATCGTTGTAGTGGTGATTTAGGTAACCCAAAACGAGGTTCATATACCACTCAATACTTATCAATATATTAATGTATTTAGGATACACTTTAAGTGTCACCAAATATAATTTATAATTCCATAATTTAATTTACCTGTAGTGGTTGTAGATGATGCAAATAACCATCGCCTGTAGGCTGTAGTATATAATATACACTCAGCTGCAGTACCGACAAAAGAATAATTAGTAACTATACAATTTGTTGTTATTTTTATTAATATATACCCACTATTTAAATTTTACAGTCAACGGTAAAACAAAATAAACGTACTAAGTTTTATCTCAACTTAAATGTCATTAATCATAAAACATATTTTATAGGTATAATCAGCAGAAACCATAACCGGATGAGAGATTAGAAGAAATAATTAATCTTGCTAATGTAAGATATGTTCGACATTGAAAATTTTGCTAATTTTAAAACTAGTGACTAGAAAACCAAGACCTAATAAGCGATCACAACAACTAGTGGTATTCAGTTGAAAATAATTTATTTTACTAAGTTAATAATATTGTGATGACCCAGAAGATATCTTTTTCGTAAAATAGTACTCTTTTTTTATGCATTGCCCTATTTGCCTCAACAATAATGTGTATTACATGAAATTATACTCATTTTATGAAAATATTACGGGCTAATAAATATTAATGATTTTTTTATAATTCATTAATATTTTATGGTCTGATCTAATTAATATTAATACAGACAGTATTTTGTCACTTTAGTATGAACTACATAGTGATATAATATAACGGTTGCATCAATAAAAATAATATAATTAAGTAATAGCAAAAATATTTCTAATAACTGTAAATAAATAATATTATATGGTTGATGGTCGTGGAGCGTGATTATTTTAATTTGTATCATTGTGACAATCATATTACAAAATATAACAAGTCACATATCAACAGTAAACTAACAATAAAATATGTAGTTTTAAAGTTTTGTACAATATTTTTAAATAATACATTTTTAAATGTTATCAAAGTTAAATAATCAGGAAACATATTCATCAATGTTTATATTAACATATTATTTTTTCAATAATCATATATTAGAATATTTTTTATATTCCCAATGTAATAAGTTTCAAAATATTTTCATCATAAAGAAACACTCTTAAGTTGACATGGTAATGAAATAATTATAAATAATGATTTTTATAGTTGAAAATAGAAATAAAAATAATAAAATAATTAGATAAAAAAATAATAATTTATATAGATAATAGGCAAAATAGGTAGATAGAATACACATTGGCCAATTCTCTCGAGGGAGAGTTTTTTACAATAAAAGAACAAAATTTTAAAATGTATTTTTGTTTTTAGAATTTTATATCCGGTTATCATAACTATAATAGTTTTATAACAATATATATAATGTCATTTATGGACAGGCCCTGAATATATAGTGTTATAACCGGTTTATGATGAAAGTCAACTCCAACTCACTACGGTATACAGAAGTATAATATAATTTTAAAATTTAGAGGGCAAAAAAACACGCAATCCTTCCACAGTAAACATGGTTTTTTTTAATTATCTATGTTTATTAGGGCTAATAATAAGTGTATCCGTGTTATTCCGTTGTACGGTGATGGTTTATTTATTAAATTGCTATGGATCGAAAACTTCGGATTTCAAAAAAGTAAAATGTATATTTTTTTAGTGAATTATAAATTTTTTTGACCTTAGATTTTTACTATAAGTATTTATAATTGTATTAATTAAATAATTTAATATTTTATTAAATTTACTTAAAATCAATATTTGAATAAAAACAATTTTTTTCCAAATACAAAACTACGGAACAAAATAAAGATAACCATAAAATTCTTATTTTAAAACAACAATAGTAAAAATTAAGTAATAATATTGACATTTTTGCATATTATACTTTATAAAAGAAGATTATCTTTATTTGTTTTCTTTTAAATATAATTTTCAATAATAAATTAACTATTCTCAAGGTTGGATAGATAAAATTGAGTTCATTAAAACAAGTCTATTTAACTCTAATATAATTACCATATAATTACCACTAAACAGACAAGTCACAACTTATCAAGGATTAATTATTTAATGATGATGCATTTATTATACACTCTGCAAACCTCATTTCCACTTAAATATTTTCTCTCAAAACTATTATATATTTTTTAAAGGGGGGAAAGAGGTATTACTTTTCTGTGCAGTAGGTGTCGAGTATACTTCGTCAAAGTAGGTCACTCTAATGAATGTGTTAAATTCAGTGGGATAAAACGTTTATGTAATATAATAATAAGAACAAAAATCAAGGGATTAATTAAATACAGAAAGCTTTAAAAGAAATTTAGATAGCAATCTAACGCTAAAAAACTATCTTGTGATTTTTTATTTTCACAATAATATTCAATAGTTACCCAATTTCCAACAAATGTTTATGATTCCTGCTCAACTTATTTTACAGAAAAGTCAAATTTCCTTTAATAGAGCTTAATAACTTTCCAAACATAACTGGGAATTGAAATAATCAATATCTAATACATGGAAGTTTAATGATACGTAATATTTAACTCGTTTAAATAAAAATTATTTTACACAAAAAACAATTCAATTTCATCAAATGAAAACTTGCGTCCATTAATATTTTTTAAATTTTACAAATATTATAGGAAGTTAATTAATTAATAATGAATTTATAATCAACATAATTCATATAAATTCTTATTAGTACTCTATAAATAATAATAAAATAAAATAACATAATAATATAAAGATGATTTTGTAGTATTCTTGCATACAAGTATAAAATTGATTTCATAATCTATTTAACATTTATTTTTAATTGACTTAGGTACTGTACAAAAGTATAGATTGTAAATATTTAATAAATTTAAAAATAAATAAATATTATGACTGATAAATTGTACTATTTAACTTTTAATATTGACAAATATTGAATAATAAATATCTTATTTAATTTAACAAAAGAATAGTGAATTACTGCAAATCGATAACCAAGCTATTGCAAAAATAAAAAATGATTACATTATTATACATATCGTACAATTATATATTATATATGATTTTTAATTTTTCAATTCGTGTAACTCAGAACATAATAGCTATGTAAAATTAAAAATGTGTCAAAACATATAACGTTTAAAAAACGAATGAAGGAATATCACGAAATGTGTAATGATGCATGATAAATGATTACTACTCGTAAATACAGTATATAGTAACCCATAGATTGTTAATAGCCAATAATTTTAGTTTGACGTAATAAAGATTCTGTGTTTAATGAAATCAAAAAAACGTCTTTTATGATTGACAAATCCAATTAATTTCCCAAAGGAAGAAAAAAATCATTAAAGCTAAAAATCTTTAAGAAAAGACCGCAATAGAAGGATTCACGGCCACTTATTGCAATTAAAGTCTAAATACTATTATGTCTCTACTATTGTAAAAAATATATACATAAAAGTGACATGTATTTATGGGAAATATTATGGCAACATCTTGCTGTCATAATAATGAAATTATGACGTTTCTAACTAACACCTAGCAAAATCTAGAACTATACATATATATTAAATTCAATAAATAAGAACATTAAAAAATAATGAGTTATTATGCATTGTAATTTATACAAAGTAATTATTATATGTTAGTTGTGGTAAAAATAAAGATTATAGCTAATTATTAATAGTCCAAATATTTAATATAGACAAGATAAAAAGCAATGCAAGTGATAAATAGTATCTACGTATTGTACTTAAATAAATTTTTATATAAAAATTAGCGTAAATAAAATTTTGATTCTTTTTATTTAAAAACATTATTTTCATCTATTTAATTGTCTGTTTTAGAAACTCAAACATTTTTGAGAACATTATATTCGAAAATTAAAAATCAAACCAAATAAATAGACACCATCAATTAAAATTTGTAGTTGAGTTATCTTAAACGTGAATACGTGACAATTTACATTGAAGCGTAAAGTATTAAGAATAATAATTTTATTACTTTTATTTTTAAAATACATTATGAATAAAATGTAATCGAAGGAAATAATTTAAAATATTTTTGTATTTTTTAGTGTCGAAGATCTATAAAACATCAGTTCTTATCATTTGCTAGTGTTATGGACAAGAGGATAGCATAAATATTTACTTACAACTTATAATTGTGACTTCAGTGAGTCATAATTAGAATATTATTATGAATCATTTTGTTTTTATTTAAAAGAAAAACTAGATTTTACTAAAATTAGTTAGAAGACTATTTTTTTTTTTTTAAGAGAGAGATATACAAAAATAAAATTATCACTATACAATTTAATACCAGAATTTATGTTTAACATCATATTCTTAAACAGAATAATTTCGATACAAAACAATCATATTTTGGCAAGTAAATAAGTTAGAATTATTGAATATTATAAGTAAAAGGATATCATTTTTCGGGGTAGGTATTCTATGTTTCTATATGTATCGAATCTTTGAAAATCAATAAGTTATAAATAATTAACGACCAGTTCAAAATTTTAAATTTTTGCACTGAAATTCTTAGTAAAATATTTTGCTTAAAATTAAGAAATTAAAAACATATGAGAGAAAATTAACAAATAGATGACATTTAAAACAATTAAAAAACAATTAATGAGCTAATTAAAGTAAACTTGAATATACTATCAATAAAAAGTCTAAGTTCAATAACTATAGCAATCAGAACAAAATGGTCAAACAAATGGAAAAGACAAAAACGAGACATTCGTCAAAAACAAATTTCGATTCATAAAAGAAATTATAATATTGATAACATATTGTAAAAAAATGTTCAGTAGCAAATAAATAATAATTTTTGTAACACCACCTATATGTAAATAAAATACAAACCAGACGACCAAGATGTCAAAGCTTAATTTTTAATAAAAATGTATGCGCTATAATTCCAAAAAGTATAACAATTAAAAAATTAATTGTAACTAAGCATAGTGGAAAATGTAATTTTTTTTTTTGAAAATATTATTTTTTCAATGATTTCAAGAAATTTATTTTTTATTTTTCAAGATAACGAGTATTTTCTATTAATATAATCACTGTATAATGCAATAACGTGTTTTGTTTTTTTTTTTAATCATTTCAAAGATTACAGATGACTGATCATATCTAACGATTTGATCAGTCATCTGAAATCAATAAGTCATTATTTTAGTGAATAACACCCACAGGACGTATTAAAGTGAAAAATATAAAATTATATTATAAATATATATACAATAAATATTTTAATTCCAACTCTAATCAAATTGAAGAAAAACTCATATTTTTAATGATCAAAAACAAAAAAAAAAAAGAAGCATCTTAGCTATGGCTTTTAGAACACTACATAATACGCAACTTACCCACAGCCCACCTGATCACGCATAAATCTTATGTAATTATACTCGTATTATACATTATAAATATATAAATAAGCTATCGATACTTTAATTAAAAATGTTGTGCATCAAATCAGTGATTTAATACAAATACATAGTCGCTGTAATTCATAATATAGCTGATTTATAGTTGTTTATCTGATAATCAAAATATTTCAATCGTAACATTTCATTTTATCATTTGTGTTATTATTAAGACAATATTATACAACATAAAATAATTTCTTCAGCAATTATATTCACATTTAATATTTGCGTTGAAAGTTTACGTTTTAGTTGTAATAACTAAAATCATAAAATCATTTGAAATACTTGGACAAAAAAAAATGTTTGATTTACAAATTAATATTAAATAATTATTTTATACATACATTTTTTTAAACAAATAGTATTTTAACAATTAAATTGTATGTGTTAATCACTTTTTCTTACAGAAAAATTTTAATAATTATAGTATTATTACAATATTTATTTATAATATTGTTATGAATTTATTAAACCAATAAAATTATTTTTATTTATTATTTATCCAAAGGAATAAGGTCTAAAACCAAAGTATAAATACAGAAAAAAAGAGAAAAGTTCTGTACTATACAGCACATTAGAATAAACTTTGTCATTGAGTAAGTTACTAAAATATACGTGTTTAATTTGATTTCAATAATAAATCATATCATATTGAAAATGATTCTGAGTGAAAATCTGTCATAATCATATGATATAACTTAGTACCAATATTTTAATATATTATGTGTTATAAAAATCTTGCAGACATTTATTTTACTATTATTAATGTACTAAATTAAATTATTTTGTTGAAAATTTAAATTTCAAATTTTTATAAAAGAAACCATGCTATTTACCTTTCATATTTTTAATTAATAATAACAATTTATTATAAAACTTGTATTAAAAAAAAATCAAAAATCAAATGTTTATAAATAATAAAAAAAGAGTGAAAATATTTTGAAAATTACTTTACATACGTAAATAAAATAATAATATTAATATTTTATAAAAATTTGAAGTATCAATATTGTATAATTATTGTCAAACCAATAATTTCTTCTTTTCATTCAGAATCTATAAATTTAAGTTGAGCAGTATATATTTCTAATATTAGTTAAAAACTAATACAAAAATAATTGATCATGCCTAACAATAACAAAACATAATATAATAATAAAAATGTATAAAGACGGAATAGTTATGATTATACCTAACATAACCTTGTGATAATAATATTGACTTACCAATATAAATACATTAATATCACTAAACCATTATTTTAAGGACACCTAAGAATAATAAAAAATTACTTTTTTCAATTAACATAATTATAAGTATATAAATTAATATTTATTACATGTAATTGCATCCATACTTTAAGACTTAAGTTATAAACGATTAAGAACCCAATTGGTTTTCAGGGGTAGTGTATAGGCAACTTATGATAAAAATCTAGCTAATATTGTACACGTGTTTAAGGCACTACACAACAATAAATTAATTAATCTCAATAAAAAAGAGTACAAATATGATATATTATATTATTTACTTACCTTAATATTCAAGTTTATTTCATCGAAAAATTGTCAAAAATAGATTTCTAATGAATTTAATCAAAAAGTATTCACATTTGTTTTCCAATAACTAATTAAATACTTTTGAACTAATTTTAAGTACTTAAAAAATTATATATCTATACAAAAAATCCAAAATAGTTAATTGAAATCATTTTTTAAAAAAATTATCAACAACACTTATTGTCAAAAAACTTTTCAATAATGATAATAATATTTAATATACTTAGTTTTGATTAAAATTAATTCATGTAAAATCTTTCCACTAAAAATAAATATTTTTACTAATTTAAATTATTTATTGAGCACAATAGTGGTTATCTAAAATTAAAATTAATATACTCTAATTGTTTTCTGTGATCGTATATCTGTACGTCAAGCGTTATGCAAATTATTGAAAAAAAATAAAATATAAAATATTTTAATTTACATTTATGTAACTATAATACTTTATAAGACTGCAATTTCACAAATTAATCACTAAATATACAAATAATTTAATATTTACAATATTCAAAAATAAAATATAATATTAATAAGTATATAATATATTACTTGCTGTTATTAATTGAATTCATAAACTAGTACGATTTATTTTGTGGTTCTAGAATTTAATAATACTGAAACTATGGAATATGACATGTTCATAATCTGAAAATTATTAGTTGGCAATTAAATATAAAATGTTTAACAAATTTATTCTAAAATAAAAACATCAGTTGTTATTTTCTGTGAGTACATTAATGGTCAAGCAAAATAATAATTAATAATTATACAATATTATTCTATTTTATTTGAAATACTCGTACTTTAAAACAACAAACTATTATAATATTATCAGTTGATTAATATAAGTGCTTACGTTGGCGAACATTTCTAGATTTACGATAGACTTTTGTGACACTTTCATCGCTCGTCTGTGAGCTGAATTCATGCTCATGGCCATTAACAAAATCTTTTTAAATTTTAAATCCATTGCAGTCCAATTACTACTGTACAATCCAAAATTCACTGAAGATTTCTACCAATAAAAATTAACATTATTTTAACTAGAGATTCATAAACACAATAAACAGATTGATATCATATAATTTTATTTTATTTACTCCGGTTTCTAAATGGTTGAATACATAGCAATACAAGAATAGTTGAAAAGTAATTGACAAAAAACCAAAGAATGCTTTTAAAACAGGTTCGGATAAAAGTGAAAAACCCATAAGATACGTCTAAATAAAAATTAAAGTAAAAAAATCATTTATGTACATGTTAGTAAAAAAAAAAAAAATGCTTACCAATGAAGTGAGAAATATTAATGTTATCACTGTATATGAACCACTAATTATTTGAAATAGTATCCCAAATCCCATTACGTCAAAAAATTCATCATACTTTCTACATTATGTATCATTGAAGAAAAAAAATATTAACTATAATACATATATTAGACATAATGACAAATTAAAAAGGGATTATGACTATGAATAATATCACAAAAAATATAATATAATTGGCCCTATTAAATTTGAACATAAAAAGATAACTCGACTTCAAATTCATCTACTTTGATGTACAATTATTGTTCGTTTTTTCTTAAAAACTGTTTTTCGTGAATGACGATAAACGTTTTACCAATTATATAGACAGTTTAATAAATAATAATTGTAAAAAATAAAACAATTGTGTTATTATAATTTTTGTTGTGATGAACAAAATACAATATAATTTATTATGTAGGAGCTGATATTAACATAGCAACATTCAACATGTAATCATAATAGATGGGTCAATTTTACGAAGACACACTGGCAACGAATGACCATACTTGAGGCGCTCGATGGGTTGTCTATAATAATAATTTAAGATAGGTATTAATGATATACTTCAAATTTATCTTGATAAAAGATTGACTAAAACTCATTGATCCATCGACTGCTCACTGGCTTCACTAAATTACAGCTGTATTAAAAATCTTATTCACAGTATATTTTGCTATAGTTGCTACCCCATGGTTTTATTTCAAATAATACTTCTATGTACGTTTAAATTAACAAACTTATCGTAATCTTGCAAACTTATAATTATAAAATATTTTATGCTCACTTCATTATTTTTTGATTATCTCGTATGTGGTTGATTAGTTCATTATAACAATGCAATTTATAATTTTTATCACTTTGTATGATATGAGCATCTAGAACAGACATCAATAAATTATATTTATAAAATAGTAAATTTGCAAAATAGTTAGATTGTCATTGCACATAAATTGTAATCTTGAGCACAATTTATTTGTAATTTAGCGCTAATAATTTTCGTTCATCAGACTGAGAACCTTATTTTCATAATATTTAACGATATTTTTTAAGATACTTTAAAGCTATGGTAATCGTATTTTTATCAATTGGTCTTCTTTTTCCGCCTGTCTAAATTAAGCAAATAAAACAACCTTTAATTTCTTAAACATAGATTTAAAGTTATTAAATTATAAAAAAAATATAAGTCGAGAAATGATTTGAACCAATCCACATTAGATTTAAAATATATATTAATTAATTTTTATATTATGAATGCTTCTTATAACAAATTAAGGGGTAAAAAAATAAAAGTTTACTTCTACTTATGTTTAAAAATTTATATTTCTGTCAAAATATGTATTGATTTTTCATTTTCCTCTATGTTTTTCTTACAGTTTAAAAACAAATAAAAACATCGTCATTATATTTTATTAAGAGTGTTCAAATTTAAACTATACAAACCGTACATTTTTTTTATTATGTTTAAATTATTAATAAAATAATTATTCAATTATCTGACATATCTTACAACGAATATTATTTTCTATGCAAAGTTCAACATTTTAAACATACTGAAGTCGCCGTGTATATTAACACATCGCAATGATAATTAAATGGCAGTACAAGAACAGAACAAAATAGTAATATTAATATTCTATGGTACATGTTGGTAGTATGTAGGCCGAAGAGTGTGTTTTGAGCGCTAAAAACGGTAAATCGACTTGTTCACGATTTTCAATCTGTTTGCATTTCCATCAAAATCCTATTGAAAACTTACCTCTAAAATATATTAATGAAGAAGTAACGTGTAAACGTCCGGAAACGAACCTTTGGCGTGCCGATGGCCGATGGTTGCGAAACCGTCCGCTAACGTGCGGAACTGGGCGTTGAACGTGAAACACATTGTCATCACGTAGCTGTCGAACATTATCCAAAAAACGACGTTCATGAAACATATGACAACCTCAACTGCGTAGATGAGCGCCCAAACAGCTGGCGCGTTGTACACGGTTACCGGCACCGGTAACCAGATGTTGTAGATAGTAACCCGATAACGGGACACCGTGCCGTCCGAGTCCTTTATCGGCAGGTAGTCGTTCATCTTGGATAGCGGCCCCAACAACCAGATTAAGGATGTAATGTAGCTCAACGCGGTAAACGTGCGGAGTATCGTGGAAAGCGTCGCCCGAGACCGGCGCACCGTGCGCTGGTCCCGGGAACTAGCGGACGTGAACTCGTACCGGGCTACATCCAGGATAACGCGCAACCTGTCCGCGTTCGTTACCATTACGTATACTTTGAACAAGCATAGAAAGCAGGTGGACACCACCGTGGTAGTGAATGTGAACCGATAAAGGTCGTTCAACGTAAAGTAAAAGCCGACCACCTGTACGACCTGCACGATGAACATCAATACCGCACACGCCACTAAAGCTATGATGTAGCGCCAGTTCCTCCCAATGGTAGGATTGAGTATTTGGTGCAAACCAATCACTTTGAACAGCAGATCGTCCACGATGGTTAGGTCTTCTGACGCCATTGATAAGTTTCGGCAACGGCCTCTATACGAACGCATACGTATCATAGTAACACGAAAAACGTTATTTTTGTCCGACCGAAGGGATGGAAAAATTCTTTTTTTCCGACCCATCGGCAGGCCACTGGCAGGGGAACGGGACGATTCGTTTTCATGCAACGATCGAAAATCTTACTCTTTCTCCGAATCAGATCATTAAACGTGAATGTATCTACACGTTTAATCAATAATCTGTCATATGAAATGCTTATATTTTAATGAAACTTACAGGATTATGTCACAAATAAGAAAAAATATTTAAATATTTTGTACACGAAGCAAATTGATAAAATGTGAGTGAAATTTCTACAACCAAATTAATTAAAATGTTAAAAGATAATTTCATTATATTTTTATACGCCTGCTCTTTCTTGGACATTTTTTTACACTCTTTTTTGATATTTGTGTATAACGTATGAGTTTATGTAGTTATGTAAATTAAGAATTGTTTAAGTATTTACTAAATTAAAATTATAATTAACTATATAAATTAACGTTATTTACAATTTTCAAAACATACAAATAATAATAGTTTATAAAATATTGAAGTCTGTGACTTGCACACGAAAAACCAAATACTATGCATAATATTGTACTAAATAATACTATAATATTTTTTAAATTATATTATTCGCTTAATAAGCAGTAAAAAAAATTATTTTATTGTTGGGTACCAAAAAAATACTTACATAAAATCGTATACTTTGTTACAGTTTATAGTCTTCAACACACAACAATCTGCTTCTAAGACAGTATGATAAATGATAATGAAATATTCTCATATTAAAGAAATAGTTTTCTAATAAATTCACATAGGCAATAATAATTTAAGTATATACTAAGAGCTTAAATAATTTTTTAAAGGATTTATGATAGTTTGGGGTTATTTGTTTAGCGATGGTGTGTTTGCATAATTAAAAAGTTAAAGTCGGTATATATTATGTATAATGGTATCCAAACAAATGAAAATTTGTTTGAACGACTGACCTTTATTATAATTATATTACTAGAGTTCTCATTATAATTTCTTATTTATCAAAGTTATTCATCAATATTGTCAACAATAGTTTGTAAATAATCCACATTTCGGGTAGTTCTTAGATCGAGTTCTCTATCTAATTTCCATACGTATAATTTGGCATTCTGGCATCGACATTTATTTAAAGTGAAATAGTATTAATGTACCTAATATGTTATTTACACTTTTCAGTTAAACATGATACCGCAGTATTTTCGTTCGACACGCGATAGTTCTTTCTAAATGATTATTGAAGAATTTATTAATAATCTTAAAAAATGTCTTCAAGTTAAAATGTCTTCATTTTCTATTACCACCTAATTTTTAAGTCATCTGTCCAATACAAATAAACATTATTTATTTCTAATAATCAAACATAAAAATTATCTAAATACAATTTTTAGCAGTTTTTATAAATACTATAAATAAATGTTTGTATAAATTATTACATAATATTATAAATTTTCTTGATATTTTTAGCGTTTAAATTAGAGATGGAGATGGTTCCCTATTGCTTTAAATATCTCCAAATATAAATAAACAAAACACTTTTCCTGTGGCTATAAGGGTTTCATTGAAAATCTTAAATAGTATAAAAATGTAATTTACGATTTTAATATTTATAACATAATATATTCAGTATTAACCCTATCTTTTCGAGTAAGAAAAAATGGTATAAAACAAAAATATTAATACCAAAAACTGTAGAAACTGAAATTTACAAAATAATGAAAATATACTTGTATTGTAATTTATATAATCATGAATAAATATAGCCAAAATTGTTCAGGAAAATGTATAAAACAATGCTACACATTTTGTATTATTCCCTTTTATTAGTCATTACCTTCATAATATAGGTTGTTAATTTTGATCTATAATTTTCCAGTTATATTCGAAAAAATTATAACAAATTACAAACAATAGTTCATTTTTGATGAATGTCGTTAATTCATAAAGATTATAAGTTCATTTTTTGAAAATAAAATAATTGTAAAATATTCTAAGATCAGTAATAAAATTAAATATTGAATATATGATTATAAATCTAACACAAAAATTATATCTAAATAATTTCATTATGTCTAGTAAAACATATTATATTAAAAAAAATCATTAATTACATAAATAAATGAATTAGAATATTATCAATTTTTATAACTTATAATAACAGCTAATTCCATTTTATTAAATTAAAAATTCATACACGAGTATATCATATTATCTTTACTCATAACAATAATTTTTTTCGTTCAATCAATAAGTCTTGAATTCATAATTAAGTAAAAATCATTCAAATGATGGCAATTTATAATATCAATATAATTGTAATCAATTTTTTAATACAAAATGATTATTTTAAATTTTAATTAGGTAAAACTTTTTATGGTAAAGAATATACTTTATTAGGATTTTGATTATACTGCAGTTTAAACCATTTGTTATAGTGCATTTTCATACCACTTTACCTGCCTTTATACGATATTTCGTTATTACGTTTGACCATAGAATGACCATAATACGTGATTTATGTAGGGATTTATAATTATTATACTTAATAATTATTGTGTGTACATTTTAATTTTAATATGCTTTCCAAAGATTATTAGTACCTATTATATTTATAATTATTATGATTTATTTTTATTACAAGGCCGACAACAAAACTAAAAGCAAAAAGTTATTTTAATGAAATGACAGTAAAAATAGTTACACAAAGATTCAAATTTTTATCTAAGTAATATTACGTAACTTATTAACGAAAATAAGATCGATGCGGAATGATTCATGTTCAATCAACTTTGTAAGTATCAGAACTTACAAATAAGTGTAGTTACAAGAATAATAACTATGTTAATTTAAGTTTCTAAATAAATATTGTTCATTAATATATTTATACACATTGATGGATTAAATATACATATATCATCATTAACCATATATTATAAAATAATCTTTCATTATATAAATCGTATAAAATATCAAAATCATTGTTTTACATTCGAAATAAATTACAATTGATTTTTTTTTTTTTACTCTTTGATTATAACACAGTTTAATATTACACGTAATATATTTGTTAACAATAACGCGTTCATATGTATTAGTAAAAAATCTACAGAGTTTCAAATATAGATAACCATCCTTAGTAATAAAATAATATTAAAAATATGTGATACAATTGGCTTTTGTATTATTCCAGATATATTCTTTTTTTTTTAGTTTTGAAAAATTACACTCATTGTTAATTATAGAATAATAATCATCAATTATAGATTTATATCTATCAATATTTAATATACATTTTTCATATAATTATTTTCTTTGATCGTCGGTTGGTTTCTAATAAATAAAATCTATAAATTTGAAACCTCATAAGTCCGAAATTATATAAAACCAAATAAATACCAATGTTAATAATTATAATTTATCAATTTTGAGAATCAGTAAATTGGCAAATGAAAATAATAATGGCAACATAAACGTATATTCTTTATAAAACCATCAGTGTAAATTTTTTTTTAAACGCTAATATCAATAGAGACGATTCGATAATAAAACTACAGATAATAATAACATTTTTATTGATGATATATTATTATACAAGTATTATGTTATTTTCTTTTTAAAGAACTATAATTTAATGGAATAACAAGTAAATATAAAAAAAAAAAAAAAAAAAAAAAATGAACCAATGAACCATGGATATTATTATTTATTTAAAACAATCAATACAAACATACTTAATTAAATGGAAGAAAACTAAGTGATATTGGCCTACAATTTGAAAATAAATAGGTATAACAACCTTAATTTTATTTAAAAAAAATAAAATATCAACTAATAAAAGAATTAATTTAATATCATAATGGCATCAAATTATTAAATATAATTATAAATTTTATGTTTCTATTTTCAAGTTCTTTTATTAAAAATTATAAAAATAATACATTTTTTTTGTACAGACATTTTGAAATCACACGATTGGTATTCCGTTGATATTGTCACCACTTTTTTAATTATAACACCGTAGATAAATTCATCGTATTATACTTTGAACTTTGTTAAAGAAAAAATCAAGAAAAAAAAACATATCTTGTAATTTAATATTTACAAGATCAAAGTACGTACACATTTGTTGAATGATGGATACATAAAAAATATCTGTTTATTATATGTCAAACAATAAATTTAATCGTAATATTGTTAGTATTATTTTTTGAGTAATGCAAATTATACAACAATATTATTATTAAGATTGAATTAATAATAAAAATATATTATAGTATATAAAAGATAATCTATGAGATTTTATATTAATATTGACCAACTAAATATATTGTATTTCCGATTAAAAATAAAATTGAACAATTTGTTATTGAAAATACGATATGGTTTTAAATTGATTCCTTAAAACCAAAATGTTCAATAATATGCTTGTAAATAAAAACTCGATGATATTATATCATTACAATGTCATGCTATCGAATTATTCATTTATACGAGAATGTCTCTTTCACACGAAATGTATAAAACGTTACATTTTCGAGTGTGACAATTTATATACAGATAAAATATATTCTATTAATAATAATTTATTGACAATAATAGGTAAATGTCCTTTACAAGGATTTTTTATGAAAATAACAAATTAATTATTTTTTGATAAATCATTAAATCAAATCATTTAATATTTGTTAATAATATAAAATAAATATTTTGTGTATTATATCAACAATTATAAAATCTGTAATATTGTCTTTTCACAATTCTGTTTCCAAAACTTCTCATATAATATATATATTATTATTATTATTATTATCTTTCCTCTACCACTCACCATCATCTTCCCCACAATATCTTATTTTCACTCTGTTACAGGACACTTCTATATTTATACCCTTTACATCTAGTATTATAACATAATCCTGTGGAGGTTGGTTAGTGAATAATTTTTAAATATAGATATAGTTTTCTGAAATCATATTATTTAATTGCAATTCTTAAAAAGATAAAAATTAATAAATAACTTAGAAGATTCATTATTTATCTTAAGATTAATATAGTAAAAATTTGACCTAAAACTAATTTTATTAAAAAGTGTATAATGTAAATTTCTCCATTTTGTTTCGTAGTTCTTCACATTTAAAGAAACAAATGTAATAAAAAAATATTAACTAAGTATTGACTAAGTAGTCAACATTTTCAATCAATGATAGTATACAACTTTCAATGAAGTAATTTTACTAACTAGAAAATAATAATTTAACAAACAAAAGCAACAACACAAAACGCGTAACATTAAAAGCAAAAATAATACGATACCTTACTTAAACAACTTAGTTAAGGTCCTAAAATCGCAGATCCAATCTAAAATAAAATTGGAATAAAATGATAAGACATTCGCAATTTTGTAAATTAAGTAAAAGCACTCAATTTTTTATTCAAATACTCGTAATTTTATAAGAAATAATCAGTAAAATTTTCAAAATCATAATAGAATTAAGAATTGAGTTACAATAAAAATAACAATAAAAAAAAATCTTTTTTTTCTAAGATTTGAACAACATAATGAAAATTTGTTATCTTGTGGATAAAATAAGAATATGAATTATAATTTAAACCTATAATTATTATTATCAAATGAATAACAATAAAATAGTACAAGTTGTATGACATGTATTTTGATCTCGTATTTCTCTCATGTATTTTAGTCATCGTGATAAATAATAATATATAATTAAACATATATGTGGCTATTAGTATATATTCAATTCAATTTGATAATCTTATCGATATCCAAATAAATAAAATGAACACAATTTATTAACCCAGGTTAATAATACACAATATATTTCAATATTAAAAAAATTATTTATTTTTCAATCTTTAAGTTAACAATATATACACTATACAGTATGTTTCTTTATAAATAAATATTCAATCAAATTAAATCACAGCTCAAATATAAATATTTTACATACAAATATTTAATTTCCTACAATTTAATATTTTGCTTAAAATGTTTGTAAATTAGCTCTCGAATCATTCAAAAATTCTAACTTACACAAGTCTAGTCTCTATGGTGAACATTAATTAACTTGTATTCCACTAAAATAATTAGTTTAAAATAATTCAAATGGAAAATAGCTTTAATTGTCGCTACTTTATATAAACACGCATTTATACCAATGTTTATGCAATAAGACAAAAAATAATGTTCTAAAATAGGTACTACATTAAATAACATATTACACTAAATTTATCTTATAAAATAATTGAAATTAAAATAATGAGATATCAAATTCAAAATCTGTGAATAGTATATGTTATTTGTTAGATAAATTACATAATACAACATGCAGTCGTTGTTATAATCGAAATAATAAATGTCTCGTGAATATCACTCCTTATAAAATTGCTAAGAAAATATAATTCACAACAAATTTTAATTTCTAATTTGTACATAAATATTTTAAATATAATAATGCCATTGATTTAATCCAATTTAAAATAAAATGGATTTAAAAACAAAATATGGATAGTTATATATTAATATAACCTAATTAAAATTAACTCTATGATTAAAAAAAAAAAAGATAAATATGTTAACATGTTACAATAAAACATTATTATCTATTAAGTATACATAAAACTTATAACGATCTATTTCTGTAAAACCCACAAGTTTTTTTTTAATTTTCCTAATACAATTAATAAAAGTATTAAAAATATGGTGTATAAAACCGTCAATGAAGTTCCTGTTATGATCGATAGATGATCCAATGTCCACCCCTTCAATGCTATGTTGTTCATCGTATTTCCTACTAGCCTTATAGGAAGTAGTTTCGATATCTGCCTTAAAAATGGAGGTTGTCCTTCCAAAGGCCATATTGCTCCTATATAATATAACATTATAACAACATACTTTTATCCTTTATTGTTATAATAATAATACACATAAATATTATAACTTATAATGTGTTTTATTTTTATAATTTATATATTATATTAAACCTATTGGTAAATTATAATTATATCAAAATATCACATACGATCTTAGCTCAGTTGGTATACGTATCGTATAAGAACTTATTAATATATGATAATATATTACTGAATTAGGTTGAATAAATAATTAACTACAATAATTTAATTTATTTTACACGAGTAGAGTTTTTTTACCTGATAATATGAATTGAGTCATAGATGCCCCGGTTATAATGTACACTCCGCCTAATTTCGAAGTTGATACAACAGAAGTAAATAAACCTAAAACAAAAATTTTAAAATTTGTAATATAAATTGTGTTATAATTAACTACAACATGGATCAAATTACATTATAAAAATGTAATTATTTATTTATTATTAACTTCACTGTAGTAGATAATATTATAAAAATATAAGAAGTACCAATCATAAAATACTTACCAAACAAGAAACCTATCCATCCCAATAGTAATAATAATAGCACATAGACAAACAACCCATTGGTAATTTGTATTGGATTCAAAAATAAAAAATATGAAATGAAACAGGAGGTACTCATTTGAAACAAAAGTAATAGTGTTACGATACAAAACATAGAAATTAACAAATCCATTATTTTGACACCTAAAACAAATAGAGCGCTATCATTTTTATTTAAATATAGATAATTTCTAATGTGAAATAATCTGTGTTCAAATACCTGCATACATCGATCGGCTAAGGAGTCCGTCCATTTTTTCCGACATCATTATGCTTACCGCGAATACACTTGGGAAATAAAATACTACCCTGAAAATAAAAAAAAATAAATAATTAATTTAAAAAAAAATCACTCATTAATTCGCATTTTATGTAATATTATTTTCATTATCAATACAAGTATAAAATACACGGTAAATTACGTGTACCTATGTAATTAATAAATTCATTAAACTTTATTCATATTTACAACCCGATTAATATACCTATTCATAATTTTAAAATAAAATTACGAGTAGTGTTTTATTTACTAATGAACGAATTGTACATTTTTTTTCAAAAATATATTAGATCATGAACTAAGTACAATATATTTTTAACAAAAAACATGGTTCACTATACAGCCTATTATATAAAATCTAAACCTATGATTGATGAAATTATCTTCAAAACATACCTTAATAATTATTAATATAATTACCAATTTTATATTTTTTAATTTAAAATAATGAATATTGTTAAGTATAAAATAAAATAATTACATGGCTATAAAAAGAGTGACAATACCATTGGCAAATGATTTAACTTCTTTTCCAAATAAAGTATTGATCTTCTGCAAACAACAAAAATAAATTCACTTTATTTAGCACAGAACTAAGCAACATTATTGGTACACAAGTAACAATTTAGTTTTTTTTCATAAAATATTGAAAAAAACGTTGTTTGGTTTTAAAAAAATTGTAATACATGTTAAATATTATTTTAAGCAATAGATATAAATAATAACTGTATAATTTACATATTAACTCATATTAATTAAACCTCAAATTTTACTTGAATTAATTCAAATTAGATATAATCTGTAATTTAAAAATAATATACTAATAGGTTGAGTAGGTACTATACATTATTAATCTAATAACATAGGTTCTAAAGTATGATAAGAATTGATTATTTACATAACTTCAATATATTTACGTATACCTAGTAATTTAAATTTACATATTTTCGTTAATCATACCAAGGGTACACTGATTGATGTTGGACTATTAAAGCAACTATTTAATGCTTCCTTTATTACATAATTTATTGATTGTAATACATCTATTGTAATTTGATTTTTAAATAAAATATCTGAAATTATTCATGCATTAATAAAACAATACATTTATATTAATAATTTTACCTGCTAAAAATTTTAATTATACTTACTTTCGTTCGTTAAATGAGCAAACATTATAGATCCTAAATCGAAATATTGACGATCATCAATATATTTTGTTAAACCACTCGTATAGTTTTTAGGAAAATACAGAAATGCAATATACTTTTCATGATCTATATCAGTTTCAGAAGTTTCACGATCTTGTACTTCAACCTGTCATATCAATCAAAGAATCAAAAAAAAAAAAAAAATCGGTTAAAATTATGGCCCGCGCTGGAAAATTTTCCTTAACTCAATGCTCTATATCACTAAATTTTTTCTACTCACTAATTTGTAATCATGTGATAAGAGATAGTTCATAATAATACAGCTCATTTTTTGATTGCTATTTTCGTCAAAAATACATCTGTTCAAATTTGAATATTGACAATCTAAAATATTAATTTCATCGTTTTTATAAGCAATTGTCATATTTTTAAACGGTACTCCAATTCCAAAACAAAAATTGAATGTTTGCAATATAGGTAGTAAGATCACAGTAAATAACAACCTGCATCAAACAATATTAGTTAATAAACTACCATATTATTCTAATAAAATATCAAAGTTATACTTACAAATAATCTCGAGAGCATACACGATAATTTTTTTTTAACAAGGCTTTAATTTTATACAAACTTACATTGTTTCCCATTTCCATTATATTTTTTGTTTGATTTTTTTCTTTTATATTAACAATGTTGTTGTGGACTTTCTAAACAAACATATACAAATAACTGGTATAATTACGAGGCAGTCTTATAATTAATTTTATTTTGAAAGCAATTATTCTAAATAATTGCACGAAAAATACATGCTCATAGAAAATAAATATAACAGTACATATGTATAGTATATAATTGTCATATGGTTATTTTTTCAAGCTTTATTGTATTTTGAGACATTTAAACATATTGCATAAATCAAACTGTTTATGGGTTGTTAAGGCATTTTATGTCATTAAATTGCTCTTCCACGTTTTATGATAAGTAACGTTTCCTGCAGGTTTCTATGCAATGAAATATATTAACAGTGAAATATGTCGTTCTATTCGATTCTGACTTCTAAAGTGTGTAAAAATAATATTTACAACTCAGTATATTTAGAGACAGTGCTATATAGAATGTTTAACCTCCGTTTCAATACTTCACGGTCATCAGAACTAAAGTGGAACACGAATTTTGTGAAGTAGTGCTATAATATGCGAAATCGTTTCTAAACCAATATGAATGATTTTGTTAACAACAGTGAAAATTACAGTAATCATATGAAAATAATTAAATTATAAATTGCTATAAAATCATATAGGTAAAAAATAAAGAATAATTAATAAAATAACAGCGATTTAAACTGTATGATTAGAAAATTAAAATGTTTACATAAAACTAATTGCGCTTCTTTAGGTTTGAAAATTTTTTTATACATAAATTGTATTATTTTTTTTAGATAAAGTAGTTATTTTAACTCATTAAACACTGTATAAATGGAGTTGAACATTTCTTTATTTAATTGTTTATAATTATTTTTACATTACTAGAAATTTATGAAATTATCAACCGGCGATTTAAGCTTTCAAATTGTATATATGTGACGATGTAATAATATTATCTCCTTCAAAAAAATACAATATTTAGGTACTCGCACATGAATGTATCTATTTACTGTCTTATAACTACGCAATATGCATATATAAATAATATAAATATATTTAAATATGTCAAGGTACAATACTTTAATAATTGATTTTTGATCACAGCAAAGTGTTAAAAAAGCTGACTCCAATGTATCTGTACCACATTTAATGAGGATATCTTGGGGCGGTCCTTCTTCAATTATTAATCCGTTTCTCATTAAGCCGACCTATAAATACAATTTTTATTTAAATTCGTCATAAACCCATATAAAAATGTAGTTAATATATTATGTCAAATCGAAAAATAGGATCAGTATTCATTAATTAGTTTTACTATTTTCCCATTAGAAAAAATATTTCAAAGGTTAGTACATTATATTTTAAGTTAAAAAAACCTTTAAATTGTATACTTTACTTAATAAAAATTAATTTATAAAAATAGGTAAATGTACTTTATAAATATATAAACTATAATAGGTACTTATGTTACATTTCATAAATATTTTATACGTATTCGTAATTTATTAAAATATAATAAACTTATCTTTTAATCATAAATAAATAGTTAAGAACTTATTTCATTCGCATAAACATCTGTGTAACCTATGTTATATATTATCAGTGGCGCCGAACCTATACATGAACTGAAGCGATTGCTTCATATAATAAAGAGAGTGGGTGGTTTAATTTATGAATGTGTTTTTATTTTTGTTTTACAATATAATACTTATACTAAATAATTAAATAAATATCTAAATTTATTAGGTATTAAAGGTAAAAAATATTCTCAGTGGTGAGTGGGTGAGTGTGTAAATATTTTGATTTCGTTTCACTTAAATTTATATGACTCGGCGTCACTGTATATTATTATATTTCATATATTAATATTGTATTATAATATATAAATTTATAAGTATGTTAACTTACGCAATCCGATTTATTTGCTTCTTCGATATAATGAGTAGTTATTATGATTGTTTTGTTGTGTTCTTTGACCATTTTGGTAAACTTATCCCAAATTCTACATTATTTTTTATATTATTAAAAATGTAATTAAACTTAAATGTAAGAATTTATGTTACCCTTCTCTCAGTAAAGGGTCAATTCCAACTGTCGGTTCGTCCAAAATCATAACTTTGGGATCATGTAATAAACTAATAGCAAAAGATACTCTTCTACTCTGGCCGCCACTAATTTAAATAAAAAATAAATTATGAATATTACAAATCATCATTTAAAATATGTAATTAATAATTATTATTAATAATAACAATTCTTTCTACACAACTTAAATACTAATATATTTAGCGTTAATAATTTAATGTAATTATAATAATTATTTAATATAGATATTTAAAATCATAATTTCTCGGATATAAGTATTTCAAAATCTAAACCGGCGGAGGACTATTACTAATCTATACTAATCTATAAGCTTCACCCAATTTTATGTTCAATAGAAAAATAATTAAATTTATAAGTTATAGAGAGTTATTTCAATTTTTACTTTTTTATATAATAACGCAATTTTAAGATTCAAAATATTTAACTATTGATCTTGCTGGAAAATCAGTTAAGCACTACACAGGTATAATTTTTTTTATGACAACATGAAATTCCAATAAATATGTTTACATAATACATTTATTTAAAAAATTAAATATTTTAAAAACATTGCATAATATTTATTATATATTTATGAATGCAAATAAATGAATGAAATCTCAAAGTAAAATACTCACTGTATAAATAAATATTGTATTATTAATTTTCAATCTACAACTGATTTTTATGATATCATACTATACAGTCTTCACGGATATTCATCATTTTTATTTTTAATAGAAGATATTTTACCTTATTTCATTAATGTAACTATCCAAATCTGGTAATTGTAGAAATTCATTAAGCTCATCTAATTTGTTCTTAATATTTTTTTTGCACATTTTATAAAGTGATCCATAGTATTCAAAAGTTTCTTTTACGGTTAATGTGACTTCTAGACATAAATCCTTCAATAGGTAAACATATTAATAAATCAGCTGTATATTAAAATTAGTTTTTATATTATTTACTTGAGGCATATATCCAACATCTTTTAAACTTTCTACTTTTAAGTCAATAAATCCAGAATCCAATGGCAGTGTTCCCAAAATACATTGAAGAAGTGTTGATTTACCACAGCCACTTGGTCCTAAAAGACCATAGCTGTAAAAATAAAAATAAATGTCTAGGTAAAATGTTTAAGTTTTGTAGCTAATGACTATTTAGGAGTATTATATGACCAAATTAAATTCTCTATTTAAAACCAATTATTGCGATTATGACTAGTACAAATAAATTATTACTGTGATATATTATAATATTTAATAATGCTTCTACAATCAGTGCAAAAATACTATGCACTAAATCTACTTATTCAGTATTGAGTAAGTTTTTTTTTCCTTTTTTTATTTTTAATTTATATTTATTTTTATTTTTTTTATTATTGTTTTAGCATCAACTTTAAGGTTATCAGTTTACGGTTATTATTTTATAAAATAGTATTAACATTGAATTTCCATTAAATTAAGTAATAAATTTAAATTATTAATTATATTTGTAGTTTTATACTTTTATACATATTTTAAGCATAATATTATAATGCAAGGTCACTTTTATCATATTCTTCATTATATTTCATGGATGGTAAAATCTTTAATATTATAAGTTAATTTTATGAATTTTAAATACAAAAAATATTACTTAACAGTACTACAGTTAACCTTCAATTTGTTGATTTGAAATTATCACGTAAAATTATTCAATATATAAGAAAAAGTATTTAGAGAAAGTTATAAAAAAAACATCATTGTAAATTCAATAAAGGTACGTTCCTTATTTCGTTTAGTACCTACCTTTATAACAATATATTAAACTAGTATATATTGAAGTGTTAAAAATGCGATACAAGCCACAGCTCATGGTACTTGTGTGAATCATTTACATATTTTAAATTCGATAATGTATTGGTATATAATTTAATAAATCTATTGTTTTTGTTAAAATGTTTACTTTTTAGTACTACTGATAAAATCAATGATACAAGGTTGGTTTTGTTTGTTGTCACTTATTTTATTTTATCAAGTTGATATTAAAAACAAATACTTATATTATAATTAGTCCTCGAATATTTCTCTTTTTAATAAACATTTAAATTAAATTTTTATTTAAAAAGAACTATCAACATTTATTGAGAAAACATACAGCCAATACAATTAATACTCAATATTATTAAGATTAATATGAAAATAAGATACTGTCTATTTAGGATTGCTTCAGTAATATTTCGGATAATAACTTAATAGCGGACCAAACATTAAGAATGTCTTTACTAATTAATTATAACAATTTAAATTATGTGTTTATTCATTTAAAGTTTTTAAGACACAATCTTATATTTATAATCAACATTTATTTTGTGATATTCAATAATAAAAAAAAAAATTATTTGTTATTGAAGTATATTATCTCAATGTCTTAATTTAAATACGATCATTAAAAAAATTAATATTTACATAATTTTGATAATATAGTATTCTCAAATATATGCATAATAGAAACAAATATAATATGTACAGTTTATATATTTATTTGTACCTATACATAAGAAATATATCAATTAGACCAAAAAAAAAAAAAAAAAAAATGAAATGCCAAAAATACTATGTAAATCGCATTAACATTATTATTTTATCTGTTAATTATTAATAAAAATAATAATATAAATTTCTTACGTTTATAACGCTGAGTGCTAATAATATTTTTAATTTTAAACGGTATTATTTATTTGAATATATTTTTAAATTAAAAAAAAAAAAAATGTTTCAATCGTTTTAAAATAAAATAACTTACATTGATCCAGACTTTACAGTCATGTTTAAACCATTAAATATATCATTTTGTCCATACTTCTTAAAAGCATTTGTCACTTTTATGTCGTATTTAATTTTTCTTTCCTCCAAAGTTTGATCCATTTTATTTTATATTTTATTGGTACTAATCCTTTTAGATATTTATAAAATTATTGTTATTAGCTAGCTAATATTCGTTAACATTTTCACTAGACAACATTTCTAAATTTAAAAAACGAATCACGGTTTAAGAAACTTATACTGACTATAATAACTACAAACTGTTAAAAAAAAAAAAAAGAAAAGGTATTTGAAATACGGACAGTCCAAGTATTAACGAATTGCTTTAGCAAAAGTAAACGCATTTTTAAATATACACGGCACATATTAAAAAAAAAGTAGAAAGAGTACATTTATTTAATGAAGGTTCAAGTAATAGTACCTGGAGTAGGTATCTGGATGTCCTTGATTGCTTACCTGTAGTCATTGTGATGGCCGATGAGTGGGGTTCGAATTAATGTCTAAGGCCTAAATATTTATGCTTTATTATTGTTATATTGTATATGGACCCGTTGTACTCAATTAATTTTTACTTAAATATGAGGTCCTAGGTAAGTCTTTTGGCAACACTTACTAATTTATTATATTTTAATACCTATATGCCAATTATTTGGTATTTTTATCAATATCCAATCATAGTTTTATTAATAATACTGCAAAACAATTGGAATAAGTATCTAAAACTAACAACAGTATTATTAGTAGGTACCTACTTACTACTTATTTAAGATTTAATAGTTGATATCCATCTATATCTATTAAATATTTAATAGTATAGGTAATAAATACTATAATTTTAATAATTTTTGCTCACCTCTTCGATCGTCGTATTTTTTTGTCTATACTTATTATTAATAACACGTATTTATTAATTATTATAAGTGATCGAAATTTAAATAGTATAATAATATTATAATTTATAGTTTATAATAATACACGATTAAATTTAAAAATAAATTACAAATGCAAACAATATAAAAAATAAACAATGTAAAGACAATTTTTTTGTTCTTGTTCTTTTTATTGTTCTGATTACTAGTAATAAGTTTATTAAACAGTAGTGGTACTTGTTAAAAACAAATCTTATTCAGAGGCCTTTAAGTTTTAAACATGCCAACTAAAAAATTATGTTACTAATACAATGTTATTAAGTAAATTTAATAATATGTCCTTCAATATCTACCAGTATTGTGAATTTGTAAATTTATTTTGTTGGTCTTATTACAATTGTGTACGATTCAATACAATTTTTTCTCGCATAATTATTGATCAATTATAAAATTATGAATAAAAATATTCATAATTACAAAAAAAAAAAATCTAAAATAATATATCATTATTTTGTACAATATGAAGGCTTAGCATAATATTATACCTTAGCCATAAAATAACAATTAAAATAAAATTATAGGCTATACTTTCCGTTTTTTTTATAAGCACATGTACTAGTTTAATTATTCGCTTAAAATGCATCAAATTAATTTGTCAGTTTGTAATTTTAGACACAGTTTGAAGGTTTTAAATGAGGTTATAAATATAATATTCATAAAATATTAATAATATTAGTTCTATCCGAATTTTATAACTGGTGCATGTATTTAATTTTAAATATACGTAAGTTATTCAAAAACAAATTACACAAAAACAATTCGAGAACTTTTAAGTTGACGAAGGATATGGATTGATATAACGAGCTTAAGATGGAGTTCAGTTGACAGCGATAGGTTTATTCAAAATGTGTTTAAAAAATACGCATCTCTTCTTGATATAATTAATTCAAAAAGTTAGTTATAGTTTATTAACAAAAGTTGAATAAAATCAATACACAATATTATTTATTTACTAACCATGCATCTTTTTTAACGTGGGTTAAGTACAATAACATAATTACATGTAATAATACATAACCAATGATAATGGCTATTCCGATTAAGACGGTCGGGTGAGTGAGTGTCCATCCTCTTAAAACAATGTTATTCAATATTCTACTAATGTAGCATAATGGGAGGTGTTCAGATATGATTTTCATGAATGGCATTTGAGCTTCAATTGGCCACATAATACCTAGAGAAATTAAAAAATAATTTACATATTAATATAAAAAAATCTCATAATAATTGGATAGTTAAATATGTTAACGGAAACAAACATATGAGCTTGAAAAATATCACAATATAAACGTACCTGATAAATAAATCTGTATCATATTCCAACCAATAATCATGTTCATGGCTTCGGAACTCGATTTTGATAATCCAACAATTAACAAACCTACAATTACATAATTAGCACAAAATAATTTTAAAATAATAATTTTTGGGTAAATTTGATGCCCGAAAACTTTAAATTTAAATTTGTTTTGATTAAACAATATTTACATTTTAAATTGTATTTTTATCTAATATATAAAATACTACCAACTTTATCATTAACATATACAAAAAAAATAAAATCATAAAAATGAACGAAAACATTTTAAAGAAAAAAAAATATTATCTAGGAATAATAACTAGATTATAGTTTAATTGTTAATCAAAACTGAAATAGACAATTATAATTAAAATACTATATAAAATGTAAAATAATTTTAAATACCAAATATACTAAATAATAAATACATACCGTATAGTAAACCTAACCACCCGGTTAAAAAAACTATAAATGCAAATGCGAACAGTCCGTTAGTGAGTTCAATAGGGTTTAGGAAAACAAAGTACGTGATAAACATGACAGAAATAGTTTGAATTACGTGTATTATAGTTTGAATACACGTTATTGAAATTACAACTTCTAGTATTGTAATTCCTATAAGCAAACAATTCGTCAACATTTATCATGGCAATTTATTAACAATAATGTTTACCAGCTGTCATAGACCGATCAAGAAATCCCTCCATTTTCTCTGTCAACATAAATCCTGTAGATATTACACTTGAGAAATAAAATCCTATCCTAGAAACACAAATATACAGTTTTAACAATTTATCAAATTTATTCAATAATAAAGATAGAATTTCAATTTCAATAGTATAAATAATAAAAATTAAATAAGTATGTGCATTCTAAAATGTTTTAATACTCGTATGTTAAAGCTCTGCACGGTTCGGTCTAGACCGATCTGGACCGAACCGGACCGGTCTTTTCGATCTTTATGTTTTAAAATGTAATATGGTCCGGTCCGGTCCAGTCCGTCTTCAATTTAAATTCGGTCTATATGGTCCGGTCTGTTGATTTTACATGAAAAATTAAAAACATAATAATATTAGTTATGTTATTTTAATTTAGATTAAAATGTTTTGAAATACCAAAATAGTTCGTCACGTATCTATATTGTCTTTTTGTTGACATAATATTCACCCATTATTATTGATCTATAAAAATAACGTGAAGTAATGAAATTACGCGCATTGTATTTTCATTATTATTATTTATTTCTAAACTCAAACACTATAATAAGTTATAAGAATATGGTTTTTATAAATATTTTGAACATTATACGTCAAATTATCGTAAATTTCAATCGTCAGAAAAAAAAACTATCTTTTAAATCGTTAATAATCAGTAATCACCTTTTGATAAGTAATTATTTCAAATTAAATATTCACTATCATTAAAATAATCATTGCAATGTTAAACAATGGCAAATGTTTTGATAAGTTGATAAGTACTAGTATCAAATTATAATACAATTAAACAGGGTTCGTAAGTTCATAAATTCGCATGATTTTTCTGCTACATTGAAATACAAACCTAACCGGATTTCGTTTTTATTTGTTTGGTCTAGTCCTGATTTTTGTTAAAATGTATTAATCTGGTCCAGTCTATAAAAACACGGACCGTGCAGCGCTCTATCATATGTTACACTTTGTGTAATGTACTATATTTATCATACCTTTGTTCAAAAAAAAAAAATTTTAAAACCTTGATAGGTATATAAAATTTATAATTTAATACTTTTGTTTACTGAAAAAAGAAAATAAATTCTAGAATTACAAACCTTTTCTTCGTAGATAATTTAAATATTAGTAAAGAAGATTTAAACAGCATACTAGGAAACTAAATATTATAAAATGTTTCTTAGGTACTTAGATAGTTTTAATTTACAAATTGTAAGGGTCACAAAAACCTTTTGTTTAGAAATCATAAAAACGATAACATTCTGCTTAAAAATAAAAGTTTGGGTATAATAATATGTTATCGCACCACTAATTTGATACAAATTTATGAAATACCTTAGTCTAATATAATAACATAATATAACGTATTATATTTGTTGAGGTATACAACGTCATGTCTGAGATTTTAAAATCTTGTAAAATCAGTTTCAATGTTAAATGAGGTTGAATAATAATTTTCAGGCATACGTATCATATCATGTATGCAAAGTGACCAACAGATTACAGCAGTTTTTAGTTTTTAACAATCTGTTATTTCATAAACAAATAGAAATAAAAACAATACTCCGAATTGAGGTACCTAAATTTCATCAAGAGATTAAAAAACTAATAGTTATTCATACGATCTAAAGCAACTTTAGAACTATGAACAGGGAGGTAAATAATTTGTTAGAATGACGGTATTCATCAAATAATTATAGTGATAAATTCACGTGATATAAGTATATAACACGTTTAGAGAATATCAAAATTATACGTTGCTAAACAAATTTAGGTAACTAAATATAAACTTATACATTATAATTTACGTTTTATTGTTTCAGTAAATCAAAGGTTAGGTGTAAATTATTTATTGTTACATGAATTATCGCAATAAGCAGCATGATTCAATTAGAAACCATTACAAATCCATTTACAATACAAAAAATATGATCTAATCTGAATCTTTTAAATGAATTATTAATAAATGTGTTAACATACTTACATCGAAACAAACATAGTAGCTATACTATGAATAAATGTTTCAACTTTATTTCCCACTAAATATGTAGTTTTCTATAAAAAAAAATACAAAAAACGGACATGGTTTATTTTTTAATAGTATCAATGTTTTATCAAATTTAGATAATATTCATCATCTTGATGCGTATTCAAGATATAGTTTTAAAATGTTATTGCTAAGAATTAAACGATAAATTTACATTTATTTTATCTTGAGATTATTTAACATTTTTACAAGATATTTTTCCTGTTATAGATTTAAGATTAACATAGGGGCGCATGTAAATTTCACCGATTGTAACCTTTTTAGACCATTTTTTATGTAAATTCTACTAGTTTGTTTTTTTTACCTAAAAAAAATATGTAAATTCCACCGGTACATTTTTATTTTTATTTAGGTATTTGGCATTTCCCTTTTACATTTATGATAAATTAATTAGTATTACAGTATAGGTATGATATTAAATTATTAAACACGAAATAACAATAAAACAATAGTAAGCAATAATAATGATAATAAGTTACAATAAATAATGGGTACATAATTTATGTACAGATTTCTTACTTATACATAACCTCATAGGTAATATATTTAAAATTTAAATACTTATATCATTTTTTAAACAATTTAAAAAAAGTATGTAAAAATTAATAGTGATCACTAGTTAGTAGTTACTTATTTTATCATGAGTAGAGTTAACATATTTTCAGATCAAAAAATACGTACCGGTGAAATTTACATTTTTTTTTAGTTAAAAAAACTGCATAGGTGGAATTTACATGTATTAAATTCAACTCAAAAATCGACTACCTATAAATTGGTGGAATTTACAATCATCCTTAAAATATACTAATATTTTATTTTCTATATAATTTACAAATTTAAAATTCTAATATGTTATTCAATATGTATACCTAATTCAATTCAATAGGTTAGATAACAAAATATTTTCATTATTTGAAATAATTATGGTAATAATACATAAAATTATTTTTATAACTTGTTTATAAAGTAATAAATATTAATAAATTCTTTAATTAATTAACTTACCGGTGTATTAATATACCGGAAAGATAATAAATCTGAGACTTAAAAAAATATATTTCTATACTTACAAAATGACGCTTAACAAACTTCTTATTACACACGCCTGTGCTATTTACAATAACATCTTCAACAACATTAAATAGATTTCGAATAATTTGACTTTTTACTAAAACATCTAAAAATGTAAATATTATTATAGTACTTTACTATTAAGAATTAAACATTTTTCAAAACATGTTTTAAATGTGAATTACATTATTTATGATATTATAATTTATAGCAACGTTTTTATTGAACACAACTAAGAAACCATTTAAAAAGAAAAATTATTAAATTACGAATAAATCAGCTTTATTCACATTTGCAATAAATAAATCAATTATCATTATTGCATAATACTAACTTCCAACATCAATATTTGCATAGGCTGCCGTATTTGACGAATATTCATTGGCGGAAAACCATAAACCAAGAACATATTGTTGAAGTCCTATACTAAAATTTTGAGGAAACTGAATGAATGCTACTGATTTAGCTTTTTTTACTAAAATGTCTCCTTCTTCTCGATTTTCGACTGGAATCTAAGTAATAAAATTATACATAATAAGTATATAAGGACATTCTAGTGTTAATTATTAATTTTACTAAATTGTATTCTAGATTTCGTAAACCATTCAAAACTGCACAACTAAGAGTGAAATTATTAATGTCTTCATAAATACATTGATTAACTACAATGCTCTGACACTCAGCAATTTCTTTATTTTGAATAGCTATGTTAACATTTTTAATATTACCACCAATAGCTAAATTGAAAATTATTGCTGCCAACATTGGAAATAAAATCATGAAAAATATAAACCTGTATTTAAAAAAAATTGTTTCATCTTCAAATTATTATTATGATTTATGGCTAAGTAAAACAATAATTACGTGAAATCCCTTAAACAAATAGCAACATTTTTCTTTATAAATGCATTAATTCTAATGAATGATATTCCGCTGTCAGAGTGCAAAATGTTTGACGACACATTAGTATTTTTGAAAATGTTAGTCTTTTGAGTTGTCTAAATGAAAAAATAAAAAAGTAAAATAAATTTATAAAAAATGAAGTTTTATAAAACTTCTCGTATTAAAATGTTTTTACTTCATCAAGTTCTTGACTAGAACTTAACGATAAAAATGCTTCTTCTAATGAGTTGGCATTTTGTTTAACCAATAAGTTTTGAGGAGTAGTTTCTGATATTAAAACACCATTTCTCATCAAACCTATCTAAAAATAAAAACAAAAAAAATGAATTTATTAATTATAAAAATTAACTTATATTATTATTTTAGAATCTAAGCAAAGCAATGAATGTTTTAGCTTTACATTGATGTATGTTTTTATATTTACTTATTATTTTTGTATCAGTCATCACATTTTACCTTTTGGATTGCGAAAAACCTTAGTTTTTAATATAGAAAATGAATTCTAGTAAAAAATTACATCTAGCTTTAATTTAGCAACAAAATTAAAAAATTTCCAAAATTTTTCAAAATAAAAAGAAAACTAAAATAATATTACAAAAACATGAGAATTTTTACGCTAAATCCGATTTATAATTGATTATTGCAATTAAAAAAATAATAAGTGTAAGGGCTTTAACTTTTTATCAAGTATTTTTAACCTTGGTTTCTAGGTATGGTATAATTTTCAAAATATTTTAGATTGTTATGCTATGCATAAAATTAAGTTATTTTTGACATTTTTTCGGTTTATATTTGATACAATTCGTTTTTAAAAATTAAACAACCATAAAAACTCAATACAAGGTTTTTACTAAGTTTATTTTTTTAGTTTATTAAAATATAGAAAATACATAGATAATAATAATACACGGGGTATAATTCTACGAAAATTTTCAAATTATTTTGTAAATCCAAAATTCATAAAGTTTATTATTTTATCACCTAAGATTCGAAAATATAATACAACATTTCTTATAAGTTTATTTAAATATTAAAACGGATATTGGAAAAATATTATAAAAATATACGAGATTCTTCATAACTAGTTATAAATCTATTTTACCAGTATTTAACTTTTGTAAGCATTTGAAGATCTTTTAAACCAATATTTTGAAAACCTTGGGTATTCAAATGTACATGGAAAAAAAAAAGTGCTTAAATAACATTTCATCATAGAAGAGAATGTGGGTAAATAACGTTTTAAATGGTTATGCTGCTCCAAAATGTTGGTAAATAGTGATAACCAACACCAGTTATTTCAGTAATAAATAATAATTATTCGTACGTATTTTGTTATTATTTATAACATATCAATCATAAAAACGTGAAACATCTTCTAACACTGAAGTTTTAAAATATTTAAACCAATTTTAAGTTATATTTAAATGCGTTTGAAATTAAAAAATTTTTATGATTTTTCAATATATGTTCATAAAAAATGTTATACTTGGTCGAATAACACTTAATTTTTATAAAATAATTCATATAAGTTAAAAGGCAACTATGAAAATTAGAAGTTTTAATGGAAATTTCAGATAATTTTAGCATAAAAATCATAAATAACTTTAAAAGATTGTTTTCATTATATAGCTACCTACTTAAGCAAAAATACTTTTATCAATTTATTTTTATATCTATAATATTTGTGCTTTCTTACAGTATGTGCTTGGTGTGCTTCTTCGATATAATGCGTAGTAATTATAATAGTCTTAGCTTGAGTTTTTACCATTTCCAATAATTTCTGCCAAATTCTAATGATAAAAAAATCATTGGTAGATAATCAAATTATCATCCTCTAATACGTAGTAATTATAACTTACTCATATCTTAATACTGGATCGATCCCTACTGTAGGTTCGTCTAGTATTATGATTGTTGGATCATGAAGTAATGTGACGGCCAGTGAAACTCTTCTACACTCACCACCACTATGTAAACCCATAAATAACTCTTAAAAAATGTGTTTAAAATTTATCGAATAATATCAAGAAACACAATTATTCAATTCTAATTTCAATATAAACGTTCAACCTTAGATCTTTTAGTAGTGTGTAACTCTGTGGTAATCTAAGCCAATTAATAAGTTCTTTGCTTTTAATAGAAATATCGCTTTCATTCATTTTATATAATGAACCATAATATTTAAATGTTTCTCCTATGGTAAGCATCGAATCTAAACACAAATCCTATAAGATTTAAAACACGATATATTTATGATTAAATGATTTGAACCTTAACCAAGAAAAATAATTTTAGCTTTTTTACTTGAGGCATGTATCCAATATCTGAAAAACGACTAGGATTTATTTTAATAATCCCAGAATCCAATGGAAACTTTCCAAGAATAACGTTTATTAAAGTAGTTTTTCCGCAGCCACTTGGTCCTAAAAGACCATATCTAAAAGAAAATATTCTTTCAAATACCTGTTTTAAAATTACATTGTAATACATAATAAAAAATGATACAAATAACATGCTGCGCTAGTTTCTAATTTTTGTCATTTTAAAAATAATAATTCAACTATTTAGTACCTACATTTTTGAAAAAAAAAAATGAACTGAGACAAAATAAGTGAAAATATAAATATGTTTTTTATACATTTTATGTAATTAATACTTAAAAGAATAATAAAAAATATTCTATTATGTACATTGTATACGGCTGTTTTATTTATAATATTGGTTATTAATTTGACCATTTTAATGAATGTCAATACTTACATGGATCCTAAAGGTACACTCATATTTAAGCCATTTAGAACACTAGTATCAGAAAAACTTTTAAAGGCGTTTAAAATGCATATAGCTAACTTAGATTCTACTTGAACCTTTTTAGTTTCTATTTCATCCATCTTCAATAGTGTTGACTGTTCTCTTCTAGCACAATAATCACTTTAACATTCAATCATATTTATTAATAAACTTCATAATACTTAAAATATAATTTATGAGTAGTTATTAAATGTTTAATTTATTTGAATACTAGACGTGCGATAATTATTCTATTATTATGCATAATAAAAAATAAATTATGTTTATCGTTAGCATTGATAGTTATAATAATTCACAAATACTATTAAAATTAAATTTAAATTAAAATATCTTCAAAGCTAATATTACAGCAAGTGTTTATTTTATTGTAAAAAGAATATAGTTAATTTTTAATTTTATACACAATCATAACAGAATTTGATACATTATTATATAATAATACCAACAAATTGTACAGGAACTATAGTTGTTTTCAATTCGAATTAATTGTTAATGATCTCAGTGATCTTTCAAAAAATATATCACTTATAAATAATACAAATAATACAATAAAATTACTTTTGTAAATCATTTTTATTTTTCCGATAGATTTTATCCTAACATATTATCAGGAAATTAATAGTTAAGATTAATGATCAGTAATCATTCTAATGATTATGTACGCAAAAAGTCTTTGACAGTACAATGTGATGACAAATCAGTTTTCATGGTCGAGAATTAATAGTGTTACACAGAGTAATGGGGTAGACCAAGTCGTCAAAGAACATGCATATAGTATATTGTCATTTTTAAGTACAACTAATTGTACATAATAATTGTTAATTCCCAGTCATAACTTATACATTTTAGTACGTACAAATATATAATATAACATACGATTTCACACAACAATGAATATTAATTTTAAATAATCATCTGTCGAAGGACTTTCTTCGTGGTATAA
This sequence comes from Melanaphis sacchari, assembly GCF_002803265.2. Taxonomy (NCBI): domain Eukaryota; kingdom Metazoa; phylum Arthropoda; class Insecta; order Hemiptera; family Aphididae; genus Melanaphis; species Melanaphis sacchari. The sequence goes on along the minus strand of NW_020271327.1, from coordinate 2,291,122 downwards.
TCAACCATATACCAATTCTTATTACTTAAGGCGTTGCATTTTCATTAAGTTAAAAAATTTTATACCTATTCAAGGTGCATATCAACTAAAACTTAAGTCGAATTAACATCTATCTGAGTGTTTTTTTAGAAAATCCTAGTAGGCAACAATTTTAGAAACATTATTAGCAGTTTATAATATACGAGTGCATTTTAGAGTTTCGAACATTATTTTATGATATAAATACCAATAAATGTACACACTAAGATTTTCAGAAAATACGTTTGTGGTATTAAACTGGCCAATATTCAATATCGCACCAAAAAACTCATTCCAGACGAGTCTACAGAAAATGGTAGAATTAATGTAATATTATAGGTTATACAACTGTGATAATGCTTTCTAAAATCTACATAATAAGTCGGGAAACTAAAGAATAGCGTAACATTTACTTAAATCAAATCTATTTCTTTTAAGGCTGCATTCTCTACTATTTATTTAGAAAACATCTTATGGTATATTTACTTATAATATAAACTAACTGTTTTATTTATTATGTTGATTTACTATACTATTATGATCTTCACTATTTCATAAAATATCATTCCGATTTATATGACTTTTTAACTATCGTTCTTGTTGCTTATTATATCTATGTCCAAGGACATAAAACAGTATATAGCTATAATTCACTTGACCACATGTTACGTCAATATAATTGAAATGATTAATTGTCTACACGTCATATGTCACGAGTAGTTAAATTCTTAGCTTTTTTAATGTACATAATACACAACGTTGTTAAGCCCCCCCCCCCCATTATTATTAAGGCTGTATACTTACAGACATACAGTACTTTTAGTTATTTAAATTGCTTTCTCACGCAAAATTAAGTACCTATCTACCAACATAATATTTTTTCATTGTTTAATGATTACATAATAGTTAAACAAGAAATTTTGTTTGGAAACCTTTTAGGTGAATGAGTTTAAACCTTTAAAATATTGTAAATCTAAAAAATCTAAATTTATACACATAGAGGCATAAATACATAATTTTAGTATATAATATGTACAATGTATATCGATGTATTATTTACGTTGTTTTTTATACACCATGAGTTGATGAATATTTTATGAACACGTCAACTGAACATTGTCCATAATATTTAAATATACTAAGTAAATTCAATTTTTTCATGTTGGTAATAAATAATTTATAATTTTAATTTTAATTGAATTAAACATTAATTTACTATACTAATTATTTAAATAAATATATATATATATTATATTATGTGTAATAATATGATGTAGGTATATTAGGATAATAATTTTTTTTTCAAAACTATGTAAATACATTTTTGAAAAACACAACAATTTCTTATGAGAATAATTATTTATGTTAAGTACTAAATGTGTATTAAAGTGTATTAAATTACGAATTAAAGTGTATTTTAATTTAATTGTATTTATAAAATGTTTATTTTGGTTTTATCCACGTATCTTTTTTAAATGAGCTAAAGAAACATACTAGTACTGCAAAGACTATTAGCCATAAAATTGTCAATATCAATCCACGTAGAACTAAAGGATGATAAAAAGGCCATTCTTTAAGTGTCAGATTTCCAATTGTTTCTGATGCGATGGATAAAGGCAGAAAAGAATTGAAGGCTTTTAAAACAGGATGTGCACTTTCCATTGGCCAAATAAGTCCTATGAAATTATAGTTAAAAATATTTAATTATTTTTCTGCACAACTCGGTTAAAGTGATTTATTTACATACTCGAAGTACAAATTTACGTAACTTACCACATAAACATGAAAATAAAACATTAGTTCCCATATTAATATGGGTTGCCATTGTATAGTTTTTTGACACAGCAGCTACTAATATTCCTAAACACAATGTATTATTTATCGGTAGGTATAAGAACATTTTAAACTTATACATTATACTAATAGTTTATTGGTTACCAATAACTTGTATATTTAGTTGAAGAAAAAACCGAATATGTATAAATTCTTGATAAAAATTATTTTACGTAAATAAATACGTAAACCCTAAACGATATAGGTATACAATATAAGGTCTTACAAATTTTGTGTGACAAAAATCATAGAGATTTTATTGGTTCCAACGCGATCTCCACCATTTTTTTTCACACAAAATTTGGTAGATCATATTTATACAAATTTATAAAATTAAATTTAAAAAAAAAAATTATAAATTAAAGAATAAAATGCATAAGCAGTGATTAAATATGAACTTACTTGCTAACATAACTTTACAAAAGTTTCCACTCGAAATTATCTTATAAATACAATAATACGTTAAAATATAAGAAAATTCAATCAAATGATTCCCTTAACTTCTTTATTACATTTTTTATTTATTCATGAGTTAATATTTTAATAAATCTTAAATTAATTTATTCAATCAATAATGTAGTATAAAAAGTCTATTCAAATTTACCTGCAAACATTCCTTGGTAACCAATTATCATTATAGTCATTGCAAATGTCCAAAAATTATCTAGTGAAATTGGGTTATTAAATACGAAATACATAAAAAATATTTCAATCGACGATTGTATAATGTGGACAATTGTTTGGAGAAATATTACAGATACAAAAAATTCTAAGAATTTTACTCCTTTAAAATTAAAATATATACAATTTAAAATTTAAAAGATGTCGCTCATTCATCAATTTATTTCAAAACAATTTTACCTGCAACCATTATTCGACTCATAATTCCTTCATCTTTCTCCGACAGCAATAATCCAGTTGATAAAATCATTGGAAAATAAAAAGTTAATCTAAAAATAAATATCATGTTACACATTAAATAGTATCCATACATGGTAAATATAGTTAAGGTAAGAGCACAATATAAATTCGTCGATTTACTGTTAAAAAAACACTATCATATCCAATTATAGATTTAAAACTAACACCAAAAACTTCTTAAAAAATTATCAAATAAGTATCTATTTTGTTTATTAATAAAGTATTAAATATTAAATCATAGTAATAATATTTTAAACCAAAAAAAATAAATAATTTTATGATAGTAAGACTTCTGAATAATATGTTATGCAGTATCATACAAATGACTTTTGTGGATAAAAATACAAAAAACATACAGAATTTTAAACTAACGAAAAATATAATATTCGTTATTTATGAACTTTGAATAAATTAAAAACAATTTTAAAATGTTTGAAATATCTTGAATTTAGAGTGATGCGAGTTATATACGTAGAATTAAAAGAGCAAGATAGACACTACTATACGTATATTATTTAAGTAAATATGTAAGTAGTATTTGAGTTATAACAAAGAAAATTGTTATAACTCATTATATTCATGATACTTACAAAACTATAAATCCCGGAGAAGCTGAATGAATAAATTCAGTGACTTTTACGTTTCCTATACTTTGAATCTGTAAACCAAATAGTGTTCAAAATAAGTTTAAATAATTTTAGAATTTATCATATTTAATATATTATTATTTATTACTGAAATTGGGTAAGTATACGATTTTTCACTTATATTGCAATACTTAGCTGCTTGTTTAAATGTTTTCACAAATGTTGAAGTTATGTCATTCTTTATTTTTAATTTCATGATATAATCTAAAATAATTTTACATCTATACAATTATTCTGTATAATTAATTCTATATTTGCATTAATAATTTTTTTTTTTAATTTAATTCATATTTTAATAAGTTACTGGTTGAATCTAACGTTATCTGAACCGAGCTTGAGTCTATATCATATCGATTAACAAATAGGTTGAGGCGATTTTTTAACGTCAATGTATAATTCGAATTAAAATAAATTAAACCCCATATTAAATTGGCATTTAATGCAAGATTCCCAGACTTCAGACTTGGGTAGTCGATCTGAAAAATAGAACGTTTAATTTTTTTTAACAAAATAGTTACTTTTAATTTTTAATACTCTTTACCAAATAATTATTGGATGTTCGTAGATTATCGATAAACATACAACTCAATTTAGTATTATTTAGATCGTTTAAAAAACATTTTTGTTTATATAAACCAGTGCTACAATTATTTATTTCATCATTGACCACTCCCAACTTTGCATTTTGAATGTTATGTCCAACACATAAGTTATATACAATAGTTTGAACCAAGGGTAACACAAATGTGAAAAATAAAAATCTAAAAATAACCATATTCAAAAAAATGTATTAAAAATTATTATTGATATTTGAGATATTACGTATGGTCTTTGTATAAAAGTGCTACGTTTTTATACGTTAGAGCTCGAAATCTTCTCCAAGAGAAATTGTTTTTTAATCGATTCTTAGTACATGGTAGGATCGGTAAATATTTCTGTTTAGATTTATCGGAAGTCTGCAAAGTAATTTAAATATTATTACTAATTGATTAGTTATCATGAAATTTTTGTCATATATTTTTAAATATGTGTTGCTGAGTTAAATATATTTTTATTAATTATTTATAACGTCAGTCGTCACTATATTAATAATGCACAACATGTAAGGACTCGAAGAATATTATTTTAAACGGGCCATTTAAATCAGAATTTTCCTTCCTATTTTAACAGACAACCTTGACGTGATCAAAAATAAAGCTTAATTTATAATTTATAAGATTAAACAAATTTTAAAAATATGTAAAATAATTTATTGTTAATTTATACAAATAAATAAATAATTATTATTCAATTTATATTAATATATTTTTTCTATTAATTAATTATTGGTTATTTAGGTACAAGCCGCTTAAAAGTTGTATCTAAGTATTTTCAAGTAAAAAAATTGAGATATCTGACTATTGTTATACTATATCCACCCTTTGTATTATAAGAAGTGTTTTTGAACTACATCATTTTACTATACATGGATTTTAATATTCTAAATAGATGATAATATTTTAAGCTATAACATCATAAAAAATGCAATTACTTAAAATATATTTAGACTAGATAAAAAATACTATTTAATTGATTATAGTTAAAGATATGATATTTTAAAAGTATATTACATAATTATAAACTGAGTACAAAGGTGCTGCATTCTTTTTAACTTATAAATAGATAGAAAAATATTATAACAATACTTTAATAACAAAACAACTTTTAAGCACTCAAACAATATAGTAACTTATTTTATTCAATTCTAAAAAGATCGATGATTCTTAAAAAAACTTATTTATTTAATAATGACTTTTGCTTTGTATTATTTTAAATAAACCGATTGTATTAAAAATTAAAAATGTACAAATAATTGTTTTATTGCAAGTGAAACAGTAACAAAATAAAGACATCTAAGAAGAGCAAAGTGAATGAACTTTATTTGAAAACAATTATGAATACAATGTTTTAAAATATATAAAAACATCCAATCAGTTCAACGCCAGTACCTGTATACTTTTTAATTCTCTCTAGTGTTTATTTTATAAGACATAAAAAATTTAAAATAAACATTAGAAAGTTATTAGAACGCTACAGCTATATATTATTTGAAAAAAAAAATAGGTATTTTTAATCAATTTTAAAATCACTATTGTTTGACAAACCTAATTTATAACAGATACATAATTAGCTTATGCTTCATATTATAAATTACTTACTTCTTCACTTTCTTGTATACAACAAAGTGATAAAAATGCTTCTTCCAATGTTAAAGAATTTTGCTTCAATATTAAAGTATTAGGTGAATCTTCACCTACTAAGACACCATTTCGCATAAATCCTACCTATTAACAATTTTAAGACAATATTTATATAAATAAATCTAAAATTATAAATGTAAAGGATATAGTCGATAAATACTAAATAGAGATTTCATAACTATACCACGTACACTGAGAAGAAAGCAAAATAACATTAGGTGCATTATACTGTTATTACTTTTTGCTGTCAATGATAAAAAGATAATATGTACGTTTTTAAGATAGAGAAATATAATATAATATTAATAGTAAATACCCAGATAAGAAAAAATATTACTTCCTAAAATGTAAGAATAATAAATTTTCAAATGTTTGGTTCATTCTATAATATTAATTATCTTATATGTATTAAACAAATACATATTTTAATTATTATTATTATCAATATATTTTCTTTTAATTTAAAATTTAAAAAATAGGTAGGTAGTACCGACAATTTAATAAGTGATAAATACTTAACACTATTAAACAATGAATCATTAAATACTTTCAAAGCAAAATAATGATGTTATTATGACTGTAACTATACAGAAGATAATAGATGATAAAAATAATAATAAATTTTAATATTTTTCTACGCTGAATTAACCAATATTATTATTACAACACCTACCACGTCTGCTCGAATGGCCTCCTCGACATAATGCGTAGTTATGACGATAGTTTTTCCTCTCAGAGAAAGCTCAACGAGATGATTCCAAATGCTGATAACATAGTAATCGAAAACCAAAACTACTGTAATAATGACCGTGTCCAGTGATGAATAAAATTCACATAAAAATAAATAATTACCTCTGCCTTATAACTGGATCTATACCGACAGTGGGCTCGTCGAGAATCATAATTTTGGGATCATGAAATAACGCTACGGCAAACGATAACCGTCTTTTTTTCTCCTCCACTAAAATAATATAGTAAATCATTATTTGTACATCGACAATGGTATTCGAATGGTTTCCTGTAAGTTACAATGAAGCGAAACGCATTTTTGTTTCTTCATATTATATATATTATTCCACACTCGGTTTACAGTTCATTGTACAAAGCTTCACTTTGTGTACTTAAAAATAATACAAAGTTAAGTAGATCTACGTTATTATCTTACCGAGTATATTTTATGATCCTTTGTTGTAAAATATAAAAGACACAACTCATTTCAATAAACACATAAAAATATTGAAATAATTTTCTCAGATTATAATTTCAACTCGTCAATTAATGAAAATAAAAAGATGAATCCAACATCCAACAACAATGATTATTAGGAATGCATAGTTTTTATATTTCAAATAGTATGTCAAGAAAGATAAGTATTAAATATTTTTGATAAAAATTATGAATTGGTTAAATAAAATATGAACAAACGTTAAATACTTAAAATACTATATAATTTTACAAAATTATGTAGGACATCGATATAGTTTTTTTTATTATTCAATCAAGACACTGTAATGTAGACAGTAAACGTCTCCTAGACTTTGATTTTAAAATACTAAAAAATTCCATTCATATCCATAACGTCTACTATAAGGTGGATTAAAATAAAAAAAATCCTCTTGAAATAATTAGTATTATAAAAGACCTATTTTATTCGAATATTAGTACAGTACATAGTTGAGAGTCGTAACAATATTAACCTTAAGTTTTTAATTTGTATGCTTAACGATGGTAATCTCAGTAAATGAACTATCTCGTTAATCCTTCTTTCTACATTTTTTTCGTTTATTCCGTATAACTTTCCATAAAATATGAAAGTTTGATATGCAGTTAAATTATTATGCAACGTGATATCCTATAAAAGTATAAACAAATGTATAATATTCACTTAATGCAAATTTTGAGTACGAAAACTATCCTAGTAATCATAATAATATACTTGTGGCATGTAACTAATTTCCGAGTGACGTTGCGCTTTTAAGTATATTTTACCAGAATCTAGTGCAGTTAAACCAAGAATGCAGTTCAACAAAGTCGTCTTGCCACAACCGCTTGGCCCTAGAAGTCCGTATCTAAAAATATATATATTGAACAAATAATTATTTTTAAAAGTATAGTTAAATATTAACAGCATATTAATTAACGTGATAAAATGTTATTTCTATTGAAACAGTGAACCGAAAAAAAAATATGCATTTAATGTAATAATTTAAAAATCCAAAAATGCACAGACATTGAAGTTGTACTTGTTTCATTTTATTCCATATAACGTAAAAGATAGTCTATTATTGTTTATTATTGTCAAAAATTAAAAGTAAATCACGACAAACGGCTCTGAGTGGATTTCAATTATTAATTTATAAGCACACTTGTTAAATTTTTAATTCAATATTTTTTATTTTTTTTTTTGCAACTGTTCTATAAAAATAAACAAAAAAATGACCTCTTAAAAGTAGTCACAATCGATTGGTATAAAGCATTTGTTTTTAAACTATTGTACTGCCAATAAAACGTACACGGACAAAAAAAACATAATTTTTAATCAATACAAAGACTTGATATTTTAATAGGATCAAAGTAAACAATAAATGCCTTCTAAAATTGTTCGATATATATATATATATATATATATATATATTATATAATATCGATGTCTGTAAACTAAAATCGAAGTTCCCAACACATAATATAACATTAATTTTTCAAAACGGTTTAAACTGGTAATAATAATATATGAAAATGTCACGAAAAAATGTTATTAACCCTTACATTCTTACACTGAATCATAAACTCTTAAAATCTAAAACAATAAAAATCATTTTATACATTTTCTAAATACGTACATTGTTCCTGTGGATACAGACATATTTAAACCTTCTATACTTTTGATATCTGAATAACGTTTATAAGCATTTTGCACAATTATTGATTTATCTCCAGCTATATTTTTGAAAACATTTAAAGCTCCAAAAGGCATTTTTAAATGTAATATACAAATTATATTATGGCTATTAAGTTTACAAAATCCACAAAAAAGTTTATGTGAATATAAATCATTATTGACTGAAACTCATATCATAATAAACTGCAAAAAAAAATAGTCTTGTATTTTTTTCAAGGATAAAATCATTTGAATAAGTACATATTATAATTATATATTTTAGAGATGATAATCGAGGAAACAGTATAGATATAATAAATTTGTTATCATATTATAACATACATCTCTTGTTATTTATTATTTTTTATAACATTTTCTAACAAAATTATAATATTCAAAATAACCACAGTATCACACAATATGTTATAACATATAATATGTATGTATGATTGTGATCGAGGATGAAATAATTTATATTTCATGTATAGCCTTTATTATATTTAAACCATTTCCAAGGAGACACCTACACGGTACAGTAAACATATTAAACAAAACTATAAGCCAGCTATCATGAACCACGAATGTCTATAATATAATATTATATCTTGTTATTATCCACTATTACAAATTATAATTACCTATGAATATTAAAAAAATTAATAAAATTGTTATAATCGATCAGTCAGTCTATAATAATTATCTACATTGAAAAGTATACATTCATAATTAAAAATATAATTTATAATTATTCAAATTGGGTACTGAAAAATTTTTCAAGTATATTAATTAGGTATGTTTTAATCTATTGAGTCATTAGATACTTATGTTATTATTAAACATTCTAACATTAAACACGATTCGTATAATTTGGAATACTTAATATTTAATATTTATAAGAATTTTTATTATTTTGAATGTTAAATATAAATTAAAATTTACAGATCAAAAGATAATTTTAATTTTAATTACAAAATAATATTAATTGTAACAAGATTTTGAATTTTCATCTTTTTACCTGAAAAAAATGACAATATGTAAACATTAATCGAACAAATTCTAAATTAGTACAATTTTCTTTGAAATATTCATTTATTTTCTTTTGCATTTTCTTCTATAAAAATATAAACATTAATTATTAAAGTAAATTGTAATTAAATACTACGTAGGTCAAAATAATAGGCACATTTAATTGTTTTCAATATAAATAAAACATATAAACTATCTCGTATAACATATTTAAAGTCAATAAAAGTTAAGTTAATTTGTCTACATTTTTTTACGAAATAATTTTTATACATACATACAATTACACATCTATTAAAATAATATTATGTAAAACCTATAGGTAGTACTTATTTTAATATAAATTATTATTTTTACGAAATCTCATCTACAATACCTATATAATTCAATGATATTTCATTACATTCAATTTTTTCCAATTAAAAGAGATAAAATTGCACAATTACATTGTACCACAAATAATCGTTTGATTTGGATTTCAATCAAGTTTTTTTTTTTTTTTTTTTGATTAATTGAATATTTATAATAGGTTGTCATACAATATTCTTTTTGTTTATATTATTGTATTTGCTTAATTATTTTTCATTTTGAATTATAAAACGAGTTTCTAGTAGTACTTAATATTAAATTTATAAAATATTGATCTTGGTACTTATAATAAAATCATGAATAATTATTATCCAATGCGTATGTACCTTGTCGTCATTATGGAGTTTTTAGAACGATTTTCTTTTTCGAGCCTCCGATGTAAGTAATACACTGTAAACAACACGAATATTAAAAATTACAAATAGGATATACAGCGTCTAGACGTCGTCGTTAACCGCTCGTCTTCATCGCACAGCAATGTTCTATTCATTTTGTTTAGTTTCAAAGTTTAATTATACAATACAGTTGTATGCGAAGCACAACTCAGCTTAATGTAGTGTTAACAAACAATTTTTCTAAGTCTTTATCTTTTTATATTGCAAATTTTATTACAATAAATCCAAAAAATAAGAAATTATATTGTCTTGAAATAAAAAAAAAATCACTAGAATAAAGTATCATTATCTACAGAATGCTAAGCATGCTCGCCCTTAATTTTCTCTGAAATAATAAATTTATTAAAATTCTAATTTTTAAATTTTTTAAGTATACTCGAATATTATATTTTCAAATACTTAGATTTCTTTGACAATTTAAAGCGTGTCCAGTGACAATATACCAATTTATTTTATGTGATAATTGTTTATTTGCTTATATTATAATTATATTATTATAAACTTTAAAAGAATAAAAATAGGAAAATTTGTAAACTACTCCCCTACCCTAAACAATAAAATATATTTTCATTCAAGAATAAAAATAAATATGCTTGTTTATAAAAACTGTAAAATAATTTATACATTCCATACCTCTAACCAAAACTTAAAATTTGTGATTTATTACAGCAGTTCTATCATTTTACGTGCGAGATGTTTTATTGTACAACGAAAGTCAAGCAGTTGACATTTATCATGTATTTATGACACTTTGTTATGTGTCAGCTATAATAGGAGGGTTAGTGGGAAACAGTAATTACGGTAAATATAAGTAAGTATATTCTGAAAATATAACTTAATGTAAGTACTAAGTTATTAAAAAATGTTTAAAATGTTACATCCGTATGTTTTATATCTTTTTCAAAACGCCAAACATTAAAATATGCTCAATGGGACTAATTTTGTATACCTACTTAATTAGTTTTAATAAACTGATCTATTTTTCATCTTGAAGTAAGAACATTATCTGTATTTTTACATCGATTATTAAATGAATTAAAAGTATATATAATATATCTATAAATATTTATAACTCGTTTACAAATTTAAATATCCTAAAAACCCTATGTTCTGTATTGCACATTTCCTACAAGCATAATATCTACTCGTACAACACGCGTAGGTTTGTATTTTTTTATTTATTTGTTTATTTTTAAGATTTTATAAATTATTAATTATATGTTAATAATTCTTCAACGTGATTATTTATTATGTTTACTATCTTACTAAAGTTATAAATTATAATACGATATATTAATAATACAAATACATTATATAAAAATATTAGTATAACTGCATGAATTTATAATATACAAAAATATTT